>NC_136517.1:68892123-68922123 GCF_053919585.1 Euprymna scolopes | reverse complement strand
CAAAAACTGAAATCGAAATCTTGGATTGATTAAAAATGAATATATTGCAATATTTCTTTGGTATTATTGTAGATTAATACCTTCTGTTACCCCTCCCCATCTGACCACCTCTCCAAAAAATGTGATTCTACCTTTATAGACAATTGCATGTGAACAAATTGAAAAACTTTAAAAGATAAACAAAAATTATTTTAGAATTTAATGCAAAATGATTTCCCATTTTGAATCATTTGAGTGCTTTAGGGCAGTTACCCCCCCCCCCATTTCCTATGATAGATAAATCCTGGGTGTTTTGTTTGTTTGTTTTCTAAAAAGCGATTATGCATTATACTTGATAGAAACAAAACAAAAACAATTTTAGAATTTAGAGTGGGGGTTGGTTTCACATAAATGTAAAATAAATAACCATTTTAGGACAGTTGACCAATTTATTTTTTATGGGAGATTAATCATGTGCACTTTCTTTTAAACGTTTTTTATGCTTTTTTTTTTACGCTTATATGAGCTCACAGAGGAAGTTTGTTTAGTGGGGAGCTCTGCCACTTGTACTTAGCGTTATTGTTAAGGCTAAAGGTTTTAGAAGGAGGCTTGCTACTCATACCTAGGATTAGACATAGAATTAAGCGAGTTTTTTTTAAAAACAAAGGAAAACAAAACCAAAAAAGAAAATAGGATAGTGTAAGGGTTCAGAAGACAAAA
Source organism: Euprymna scolopes (assembly GCF_053919585.1). Taxonomy (NCBI): domain Eukaryota; kingdom Metazoa; phylum Mollusca; class Cephalopoda; order Sepiida; family Sepiolidae; genus Euprymna; species Euprymna scolopes. Next base: position 68,921,424 of record NC_136517.1, on the reverse strand, counting down.
TCAAGAAATAATTTTTTTTTTTTGCCTAATCAACCCAATGTAGGCGTAGTGCCACATTGATGTAGCGGCTACTATCTGGGATATGAATGCATGGGTAATGTGTATTGAGTTGAGCAGCAAGATGTCTGTTTACAGTCCACCTTTTTTTTTTTGTGCTGTTTTACAATAGTTCACTGCACAAAGGGAGACAATTCTCGGTGAAAATGCACTGGGGGTCATCCAAAGATTTACATTTAAGAAGTTGATTATGGGGCGGTTGAAAATAAGAAAATGCACTGTAAAGGTGAAAGTAGAGAAAATGTTACTGTAAAAATTATTTTTTATTGTTACAAATTACGATGCTTTATTTATATAAAAAAGCAAAAATAAATTCTTGTGTTTTTTTATTTACTACTGAAAACCATAACTTTAGTAAAGGTATTTTTTGTTTAAACAAAATAAAACATTTTCACTAAGAGTTAAGTAAAAATAATTCATTATATTCTGTGATCATTATTTGATAAATACTGCAATTTTAATTAAAATTGGTTAATTTCCTGATTTTTGGTGAATTTTTAAGTAAAGGGAGGAGTCAAAATGTTTATACACTTTGAGCGTCGGCATTCATTTTGTCTGTACCTACCATTTTTCGATGAATATTTGATAGGAAAGCGACCACGTGTGGTTAATTTAAATTAAATTTCAATCACATGGTTACATTATGAATAATCATGTGATTAAACCCATTGAAAATTTACCGATATTGTAAACACATTCTGTGTAGTGGTGAGACCAAAATATCCTTTTAGTGATATCCCATGCAGTGTTGGCAACTGAGATTTTAAAAAAAAAAAACCCGCGAGATCAGCAGAAAGAAATCTCTAGAAAATCGCTAGATTTTTTATCGTCTGAAATTTTCAAAAATCACTAATTCACCCCCCCCCCCCAAAAAAAGTCCATATTTTAACTTCCTACTATAAAAAAATTATATAGTATATTCAATATATAAAATGTTCCGTGTTTTTTCGCTATATGTTTCTGGAATTATATTGAAGCGGTTAGCTCCCCAGAAGGCGTACATATTTTATCAGCTAGTTTTACCTGTTTTTTCAGAGAGGGTTTTTTTTTTTTTTTTTTTTTTTTTTTTTTTTTTTTGCAAGAAACAAATCATAAACACAAACTTTTTATAATAAAAATTAAATTGAAATATACTGCAAATTAAGCATCACAATAATGGTGCAACATATTTTGAAATTAGAAAAATAAAAAAACAAAAAAACTTTGTTTTGGCATGTTAAAAGTATTTAGGTTGGTAGATAATTAAATTCTACTGTATTGGTATAATTTTTTTTTTTTTTTGCTGTTTTTTTTTTGTTTTGCTGTTGTTTCTTGCTTTTTACAATTTCCGACTAAATACTTCTAAATTAAGCGGGGTTGCTTAGATCATATTTTAAACTAAACTTTGGAGGTTGGAATGCCCCCCCCCACCTAAAATGTACTTGGAAAAATCGATTTTATAGCAAGATTTAAGAATGGTTAGCCGAAAAAAAAGGTGAAAAACAAAACAAATAATCAATAAATAATTGTTACCAAAGGCAATAAATGCTACTTTTTTTTACTTACATGAATGAGTTTATTTTATGTTTTAAAGTATTTTCAAGCGCTTTTCTTTATTTTTTAATCTAAAATTGCGGGTGTGTGGGTGCCAGATATCTCCAGATTTTCTAGAATTCCCCCACTAGATTGCAAACGAAATCTCCAGATCTAGCAGGAAAACCGCTAAATTGGAAACACTGGTCACGTGACGGGAAGCGGTAATAAATAATTGTCCCTAAATAAAAAAAATGGCCTATCGGTACAAAGAAAACCGCCTATTTATTATAGAAAAATTAAGTATAATGTTATAATTAAAAAGAAATATATAAAAACACACATGGGTATAGTAAACATATTATACCAAAACATGGAAGCCATCCGTCCAGTGGTTCTTTAGACTATTAATTGCGAATGAACCAAGAGTTACATTTTTATATATATAGATTTATATATATATGAAAGGAGTTGTGTTTGAAGGTTATATCAATGCAGTTCATAAACACTAGTTAGCATATAAATGAATAATCACCATATTAGAAGGAATTTTCAATAATTTTTTTTTTTTTTTTAATATTCAGTCTTTTAGATTTAGTCACCAGGAACAGAATTCATTTTTAATTTGTCAATTACTTTTTCCCCAGTTGCCAGAGAAACTGGAAGGGGGCGGGTGATAGTGAAGTGAGTGGGAGAATAGAGAGATAGTTACAGGATAGAGCCAGAGAAAAGTTATAATAGAAAGGTATTAAACACATTTTTAAACTCATCTATTTTGTTGTTTGTTTAAATACTCTCCATTACTGTGTTTGCTAGCGATACCAGCAGATGCAGTAACACGTGATAATGATGGGCGTGTCGCATTATAGTTTTTTCATGCTTCTCTACAATAGCAGTTTTAGTTCCCCTTTTGTTTTAATACTTAATCTTTTCTTTAAATCTTATTAAATCGATTTAATGCCATCTCTTTGATTTTATTTCAGCAAACACATATGAAACTGTACTTTCTTACATTGAGGGTCATCGTAATGAACCACCTTCTATTCCTCCTGATAAACCAGTCAATACGTAAGTATCGATCTTGCAGTGGGATACTACATAACATGATTGAAACATTGTTTTTATCGTGTAAAAATGTTATTCTCTCTGTAGGTAGATGAGTGCGATTAGTGTATGATGTTATCACATATTACCTGCTCCACAATAATGTTCTGAGCAGCATGTCTTGTTCTGAACGTTGATAATGTGCATTACAGTCTATAGTTATAAATAGATGGAGAGCAGCTAAGAACTGTCTTACTGAGTGATGCCACTTTTGGCCTTCTCAGAAATTTCAGATGTTCTTTGTTCAACTCAAATCACTTCTGACAGTAACACCCAGACTTTTAAAAGACTTCTTGGTATTGGTATTGTCAAAGAAGTATGTAAATGTTGGAATTTTTTTTAGAATCGTCAAGTTACCAGTGTTCAAGGCAGTTTGCTTACCAGACTGGACTCTGCATAAAAAAGTGTGCACAAAAGAACTTGAAAACGAAATTCCAATTGGAAGAGAGTGGACTGTCATAGAATTTCATTCTTTTGCATGAAGTGTTGATGGGATATATGCATTCTCAGCATAACTTTAAATGATCACAATACATAGAACAGTAAGAAAATTATGTCTAATCTTTTAAGGTGTGTAGATATTTTTTACAAATTATTCAAGTGTTATTTTTATCAAATACAATTTAAGAAAAGAATATTTCATGTTAAAACTATTAACAGATTTCAGACTTTACTTTGTTGAATATGAAAATATCCTAAAAAAACATTTTTTCTGATTGATAAAAAAATAGCTAATCAAATAAACATAAGTTTTTATTTAAAAATGTTTGTTTTTTTACAAATTTTTGTTAAAATTTTCTATATTATGTTGTAATCATCTTATTTAAATTCATTGTATTTGTTTTTTCTTTTCTTAATATTTTTTTCTTTGTAGACCGATTGTTAAAGAGCTTTATTACCTACTGGCAGATTATTACTTTAAAAACAAGGAACAAGCGTAAGTTTTCTGTTTTTTGTCGCATGATTTCTAGTGCTTTCATTTCTCATGCTGATAACTAAGAAAACTAAGAATATTTTCTATTTAAATAAAACAGTAGATATATGTGTTTGTCTGACTGTGCATAAATATTTAAACGATAAACTCTTAAACTACTGGTCATATAATACTGAAATTAACAGGAAATAGTAATTATACACCAAGGATTGTTTATAATGAGTAAAATCTTTGAATGGATGAATAACATGCAGAGACATATATCAACAAGTTGAAAAATGCAAAATATTCATTTCAACTTGAAAACATAGTTTTACTTTTTTCTACAAACGCCCAAATTCAATCACGGTTGGATTGCTAAATGTTTTGGTTTTGATTCTAGCTTCTGGCACTCAAGCAATTTTATTTTTTTAAACTTTTGAAATCATTGCTATATATTAGGTACAAAATAATATTTAATTGAGACTTTGCTCTGTAATAATAAATACAAAATCTGCATGAATTAAGCGTATTTTACAGCCTGGCAAGATCAGCCCACCCCCACTTCATTATATGACTGCACTTAAGAATTTTGTAAGTTTTAGCTTAGAAGACATAGTTATACAAAATTTAATAAATAGCAATGAAAAATACACCTTGAAGATGTTTCTATGCGAATTTTCAGTGATGTGTTATTTTCATTTCTCATTTTATTTAAAAATCAGACAAGCTCAACCAGTACCTTGTTTCTGATCAAAACAAAGCTTTTGCCTAAAAAAGAACATGCAATTGCCATGCTACTAAATAATGTTGACTTTTGCATTAGATTAGGGTGTAGTTGGAGGGATTTTTCTGTTTTTTCTTTTCAGAAATTTGATTTTTTTTTTTCTATTTTATGAGAAAAGTGTAATAAAATATATAAATATTATTAAAAGAAATACATGATTAAAAGTTTTATTCCATAAGGTAATAATTTACAGTTTTATGAATGTTAACACAACCACAGTTGCTTTTCTTGAAAAGGTAACAAGCCATTCAGTCATTCCCTGAGTTAATATAAGTGAAACAAAACTTCAAGCTACTGCATAATGCATCAATTCTAAAATAAGGTTATTACATTCATCAAAAGAGGAATAATGCTTTTTACCCTTTTTTTTCATTTGTTAATTTCTGAGCTAGTTTATACAAAAAAGAAAAAAATAAGTGTCAGATTTCCACATAACTTAGTAGAATAGTGAATCTTTAACCAGAATAGGCTCTGCTGCTAATGTTTGTTGTTTTCTATACTTTGACAATGGTTACATTTGAAAATATTTGAATCTGTATGGAACCAGAGATAGCGATCTGACAATTTTTGTAGGAGTTCCAATCTTTTTTTCCTTCAACTTCAAATAAAATCATAAAATCTGTGTGTTTCTTAATTTGAAATAAAGCAAATTGCCTTTATTTATTTATTTTTTTTATTTTTATTTTTTTTTCAGGAGAGCCATTAAATTTTATATTTTGGATATTTGTGTAAATCCAGACCGTTTAGACTCTTGGGCAGGAATGAGTTTAGCACGTATGAGTCGACTTGAACAAAAATTAAATTCTGTAAGTATTTTTATCTTTTGTTTATTATCACTTATGAAATTATATATAGATTATCGCAGAAATTGTGAATAGATTGCATTCATAAGAGAAATAGCCTTGGATCGCCATGCCTGGTTAGCCAATGTTCAAGACGTAGTGAACTTGTTGGAAAGAGCCAACCCAACTGACCAAAAATTAAATGCTACAAGCATGATCATATAGGTTACCAAATATATATGCACCCGCTCTCCTCAGTAAAATTATACATCTGATGAAATGCAATGTAAATTTTTGATATTATAAGGATTTCATTTTATAATAATTTTTCTGTCGTTAAAAGCAGTGACATAATGACTTTAGTAAATTTATTTTATAGTTTACTGTAAAATATTTGGCAGAGAACTTTTTATAAATCTGAAGAGTTTATAAAACTGTAAAAATGTACTTGTATTAAGCAAAATAATAGAATTTGTTTTGATAAATTTGATTGAATTCAGTTATCTGAAGAAAAATATTATTTAAAAATAATTATTATACTCCTATGAACAGAGCGAGCTAAGATAAACATGTAGACATAAGTGTTTTTTCATAGCATTGCCAAATGTATGGTTTAAATCAAAGTATGAAGAGAAATAATGTTAATAACTATTATTGATTCCCAACAGCATCAAGTGGGACAAACCAATCCATTTAACTAGATTAGGAAGATATATAATGTAGATGAAGTCAGTAGTTCAAAGAGATTTACTATATATCCCTTATCAAAATCTAACTTTTGATCTTGAGTAGAAAAATGATCTCCGTAAATTCCTAATTTCTTGTCCTCCCCCTTCCATTTCACATCAATATGAAATAAATTGAAGACAAAGAGTTAATATATATAACACCTACCAAAAATAATACAAAATCTTGTAATTTTTTTATCACACTTTGAATTTCATGTCCGCATCCCCCATTTTACAATAATATGAAGATAATGTTTATAGAAGTCAAGAGTGCAATCTTGCAATTTTTTTATAAAATTTATATAAGGTCCATCCATTCTCAATTTCAAAATATTAAGATATGTAATGTTGATAAAGTCAATAGTCCACTCCAAAAAGATTTTATTATATGCCATTTACCAAAAGTAACACTGTAATCATACAATTATTTATGCCAGAAAATGAAGAAACAAAAACTTAAGGAAAGAAAAAGGTAACCAGAATGAAAGAAATTGAATGAAGAAAAATTTATTGAAAAAATGAAGGAAAATTTTGAAAGAACAATCGGTGTCAAAACTGAATAAAAAATTAATTAGAAAAAAAAAAAAGAATGAAAGAAAACTAATGAAAAATATAAGTATGTATCTTATATAGTTTCTGACTTTTAGATAGACAGGTTCACACAGATTTAAAATTTAATACTGTAATATTAATATTATGACTCCTAAGTAACACTGACTACATTTTCTTGTATAAAATAATATAACAAAATGCAGTTGTTTTACTTTTTCCAAGCAACACGCCATGTTCTCTCAAGTACTTCCTAATTTTGACACATGGCTGCTACCAGAAGTGGTGAAAAGGCAAATCAGTTCCTTTGTTTTTTTTTCTCTCATGCCTATATTTCCCCTGTGCATTTACTCTTTGTTCATTACATTTTTTCGACCGTTCTTTTTTTATTTAATAATCACTGAAAAAAATTTTTCAGTGATTATTTAAATTAAGAATGATTAAAATTGATTTTTTTTTTTTTTGTTAAAGAATTTGTGAAAACACTTTTTAAAATCTTTTTAAACTATTTTGGGAATATTATATATTGGATACATTTTTTATGATGTTTGAAATTTTGTTATTTTGATTTCATTAATTTTACTTTTATAATTTTATAAACATATTTTTTGTAAAATTTCAAATAAAGTAAAAACTTATTTTTTAAAATTTTGTTATTAAACGTGCAAATAAAGACTACATTTTGTTATTTTTATCTTTTTATAATTTTAATTTTTCTTGTATATTTTTCCATAATGGTCTTTTCTTTTATTTCAATGAAATACTGAGGAACAATAAAAGTGAAGGAACTGATTTGCCTTGTCACCACTTTCGGCAGCAGCCACGCTGGAAGTTAGGAAGTACGTTAGTTGATTATGACCTCTCTCTCCAGATATTGAGCACTTTGCATCGACTAATTTGTGCCATTTATCAGATAGCTTGTGTTATTTTGTGTGTCACGTTTACTCCTTTTTTCTTCCGAGTGACTTGTTTAAATGTGGTGACTTTCCATTTTTTTTAATAAATAATTTTATCAAGAATTATTCATAAGTTTTGGTTTTGGTTTTGGTTTCGATTATAGCTGAAAGAACTGAAGTTATATTTTTTTTTTTTTTTTTTTTAATTTTGGTTTCAGTTTCAATTCAAGCTAATTTTTGAAATCACAACTTTATAATATATAAGAGTCGATAGAAAGTTGACTGTAATAATATATATACGAAATCTGTGTAAATGAAAATATATTTAAGCATATTTTACGACCGGGCTATGCTGCTAGCTTAGATAAATACTTTTGCAGTTCTAACAAAAGAGCTACAATAATATCAGGACGTCTCCATTTATGGTAAACATCCACATAATGCTAACGTCAATATATTACATATGAAAGAGTCTGCTGTGGAATTTCTACAGGTCCCACTAGTACTTTATTATTACTCTAATAGCTCCTGGACAGCACTATCTACTTTTTCTAGCATACAACATAACAAAAGGCAAAGAGTTTCTTTCTTCCAAGCAGTGTTGCATTCAAACACACTTGCACTATCAACAATATTGAACAATTATTGATTGCTATATTCCACTTATGTATGATAGTGTATTATTACTATTATGATTCTCAGACAACATTAAAAGGAAATAAGAGAACTCAAAGCTGAATTGTAATGCATTTTATGTAGAAATAACTGAAATCGAAATCTAGGACTGTTTAAAAATAAATATATTGCAATATTTCTTTGATATTATTGCAGATTAATACCTTCAGTTATATCTGACCACCTCTCCAAAATATGTGATTTCACCTTAGTAGGCAATTACGTGTGAACACCTTGAAAAACTTTAATGAAAAATAAACAAGTATTATTTTAGAATTTAATGTAAAATGATTCTCCATTTTGAGCCATTCTAGCGTTTTAGGGCAGTTAACCATATTTTTTTTTTTCTATAGGAAATAAATCCTGTGTGCCTTTTATTTTTTTCTAAAGATGATTATGTGTGGTTTTAAAAGATTTAATTTGTGCAATTATGAGAGGGTGGGAGTTGAGCAATTTATTTTTTATGGGAAATAAATTGTGCGCTTTTCTTTAAGGAACGATTGTTTTTTTTTTTTGTTTTTTAGACACTTATATGTAGCTTACCTAGGAATTTTGTTTGGTGAGGAGCTTACCACTTGGACTTACCGTTATTGTCAGGGCTAAAGAAGGTTTTAGGAGGAGGAGGCTTGCCACTAGCACCTAGGGTTAGAGGTAGAATTAAGGGAGTTTTTTTTTTTTTAAGAGGCCGTTTGACACCCATATTTACGGTTAGTGGTTCATAATTATTGGCATATTTTGAAAATGTTATGCCTTAGATTTTGAACATCAAATTACTTTTAAATATGTAAACGTAAATGAGGGTGTGAAACTTTACAAGAATTACGACAAGCAGGCAAAAATAAATTTCATTCCAAACAAGTGACGTCACTAACAGAAAATGTGATGTTTGGAAAACTTATTAAGTATTTTTTGCCCACCTATTTAAATACGAAATCGTTCACAAATTTTTGATAAATTTGGTTTTTATTTTCAACTAGCGGGGGGGTATCTGGCGATGCCCGGGTGTCTTGAGGTAAATAAAACTCCAAGGAGGGGGGGGGGGGTTAAATAAAAAAAAAATGTTTTCGTAGGTAAGTATGAGAATCAAACCCGTACCCTTGAGTTAGAAATTAATGTGTGAAAAAAAAAAAACGGGAGACCACCGCGACATACATACAACATACTCAGGTTTGAATTTATTTATTAAACTATAAAAATAGGCATGCGCAATAAAAGTTAACTCTGCTGCTTCCATTTGACCTAATTAAGAAGCTCAAATAGAAGTCAGGCAGTTGTTTACCCAAGTTTGACTGTTTTTGTTTTTTTCCCCCAACAGGTGTTGGGGGGAGGGGAACAAGCTCCCAATTGTCCAGATTGAATAACAATTGTCTGATGTACAACATTGATCAAAGCTGATTGCTTCTGGACATTTCCCGGCGCAATGCCGAGAACGTTGTTCGTTGTTAACTTTGAATTAGTTTCGCTTTTTATACGAAAAAGCCTCATCAACATGCGAGAAGCCAAAATAGCAATAATTTTGTAAAAGTCGACGTAAATAAATCTATAAGCTACATGCGTTCCCAAATCCTACATATTATTATCTAGGACCGATATACACAGTTATAAGCGATAGTAACGACCCCGGGAGCGTATGCTCGAAAAGCCTTTTGAAGACATACACGAAATGGTCACACACATTTTGCCTTTTATATATATAGATTATATTTCTTGTCTTAGTGACACATTATTTCGTTAAACTTTCCAGTTTAAGACGTTTTTTTTTTTTCTCTATCTGGACTTTGGGCCAAGATCACAGTGTATACGCCTTTTCTATCTTCTGTCAGCGAAGGAGAAATCCTTCATGACTGAGACAATTTTTATGTTTGTTCCTATCCAGATTGCCCCTTTTTGGGAGCTGGATTTTTCTTGCATTAAAAACCAACCTTGTGTCTAATTCTGTCCTCAAGGAGAGGCAAGTAAATAGGAACTTAACAAGAAACTGAGCACCTTATTACAAATATTTAAATATTGATTTTGTATTGGTTTTTTATATAATTAGATTAGTGTCTATTCGATTATAATCTACTGGAAAAAATATTGGGGTTGAGGGTGTTGTATATTGGTTTAAATTGGAGGAGATGATATATTAAAACGTGTCATGTGTTATCTAGTGGATGTAAGATATTGTTCTTTTAACAGACAATTAATAAACGTATAAATCGTATGTATGTTGTTTAGCCAGGAGGACATGATATTGACGTGTAAACTAAGTCATGTTGTATCAGACTTATCGCACGGGATATTTTTACAGTTCATATGTAAGAAGAATAATATATGCTTCATACCTTTTTCTCTTGATGAGTTCTTCTGTATCTTCCTGCTGCTCCGTGATGAACCATGAAACCATCAGCACCATCCAATTGAGACATCTGTTCTTATTTGTGAAACCATTAAAACCACTCTTTATATTTTTATAATATAAATTTATTACAGTTGTCTCAAATGGTTTTCACAGGATCTGCAGTTCGTCTACATTTTCTATTCTTACAGCTCGCTCCCTAGCTGTCTGTCCACCCCTTCTAGATGTATCTCCGCTTTGGTGGTCAATCCTCAACTCTCTGCATCTCTCCAAAACTAACTACATCACGTGTTCTCTTACATCACCTAATTACATGTCTCAGACCAACCTAATGTCCACAGCTAGCTATTTGTTTATTCAAAACCCCAAAATAATGTTTACATATATTTTCTATTTTCACATTCCTTTTGCGTCAATCATTTCTTCCCCAATTTAATTGTTTATTCTTCTAATCATAATAACTGATCCAGCGACCATCCATTGCTCAAATCAATTAATAAGAATACAATAACAATAATAATAATGTTTTGACCATTGAGCCCGCTTGCCACAGTTAACAGATACTATGCTATGATCACAGCCTAAAGGGTCATAACATTACAGGGGGGAGGTACTTACACACACACATGAAGCAAAAAAATCATATTTTACATTTCGTTTTTTTGTTTTTTTAAAAACGCCATTAAAAACTTATGTAATGGATAAAAATGAATGCAAGTTACATATTTACAAAGCTTATTTTCTTATTTTTTCAACCATATAAATATTTTTAAAATTTGACCAGAAATAACACTGGACCGGTTGGGATTGCTTTAATTATATATTCTGATAACCGAATAGCTCTAATTAAGCTAATTATGTTCTGGTAACAAAATAGTTCCAACTAAATACGTAAGAACATTTTTTTTTTCATTTTTTTTTTTATCCATATTTTAATTTTTTAATTCATTCTGGAATAAAAAATAACGAAACGTTTATTTACACAATCGCTGAGAGTAATGCTGCTGCTGCTGCTTCTACAGATTGTTTTTAGATACTTTTTAAAAATTAGAACGATTTTTTTCCAGGTATCATGATTTTAAATTGCTTGGTACCACAAGAGAAAGCAGGTTACAATTTTACTTTTAACCAATTAAACAGGAAAAATATTGATTTATTTAACAGTGAGTGTCCAAAGAAAATTTTCAATACTCGTCACATTGAAGTTTTTTTTTAACATAACAAAAAAATGAGCTTTCAAAACAATTTTGGACACCCAAATTTATTAAAAGTCACATCTATTCTAGTTAATTTCCAAATTTTATAAAAAAAAAAGTCTTAACACAAATGCAATATGACCATTTACAAATCGGGGCAGGGGTCATTACAAAATCTTACTGAAAACGCTGTTTTATGATAACATTTTTATTACTTTATTTGCTTAAAACTCTTAAAATATATAATGTACATTATTATTTATAAATTCATTTCCGAATAAAACGGTGGTATTTTGAGGAATTAAGGTGCTATAGTTTTTAAAATATGACGATTTTAGCAGAACCCCCTTGAAATCTGTGATTATCCAAAGCATTTTATCATCTGTGTGTATTGCTACTTTGTCATCATAGGAAGTATTATTCTGATGGACATTATCATTTGCCATTATAACATTGTGAAAAATCCAAGATGGTGACCAGGAAATCCAAAATACCACCATAACATAATTCAAAGAAATTATTAATAAAATATGGCTTGTAGCATATAGGAGATTTTGTACAGATTAGAATTATGTTTTCAAGTGCATTAAACTAATTAGCATAATTAAGTTTCATTTTAACGGCTTCAAGTAGCATTACAAGTTGATTTTTTCTTTTTTAGATAATTATTATTTTATCAACTTGCACAAAAAGAGCTATGTAAAAGATGCTTAAAACCGTTTGAATTATGCAAATACCATCAGTAGTTCAAAAGTTATGAGAATTTTAAGTGCCAAAATTTAGGCTTTTCCGTAGACATTTTTCTTTAGAAAAAGTGGGCTAAATTATGGATCTCAACATTTCAAGAAATTCGATAATTTCACCGCCATTTATTTATTTTTTAAGCTATTCTGATGTATCTCTTTACCATAATTATAAATTAAGATGTACAAATTTCAATTTTTTTAAAACTGACGCATGGTATCATACAGTGGGTGTCTATCCATGAACAAAACTAAGTATTTAGTGGTATTTAAATATAGCTCTATTGAGAGTAGGTATTTACCTGCCTCCCCACCAAAGGAGAGCTTAATCTGGGATGTAGCCATTGAATGGCGAAAGAGTATTAATTACCGGTATTTACTACTTCCCTCAAAGAAAAAAAAAAATTGAGTAGATATGAATTAATCTCAGAAATAAATCAAAGAAAATTTTTCATATAGATTTTGGATTTCCGTAAAAGATGGAAATTCCCATAGTCGACCAGAACTTAGGCATTTTGGGAGCAGTCCAATTTTCAATTTTGTAAATCCTCTCTATCTTGCCCAAAATATACCCCTATTTTCTGAGATGCAACCATAAATTGTACTCTACATGAATCCACAATGTAGCTTTCACAGTACAAGGATACCAGGAATCTTGATAAACAACAACTATATATTCACCAGTTGATGGTAATTTTCGTCATTTCTGTTCTGTTGTTTACTGAAAATTCAATTATGTAAAACAAAGAAAAAAACCGGTAATTTTTTTACCTTGTTTCCACCTTAACATTTAAAATGATTACTTTTAAACATTTTAGGGTATGCTGAAAACGAATATTGCTTTAAATTTTCTGCAAATAAGTAGTTTTCCAGATATTAAACAATCTCATTTCTTATGTTATCGCTAGTGGCCATCTTGGAGCATGCAAACGCGCATACCAAGATGGCCACCGGCAATAACATAAGAAATGACATTGCTTAATATCCGGAAAACTGCTTGTATGCGGAAAATTTAAATGTGATATTCATTTTCAGCATACCCGAAAACCTTAAAAGGTAGTCATGGCTCTTATATAGATAGAGAATTGCATCAGCAGTGAGATATCTGCTGGATCGATAGAAGGATCTCACCATTTTTTCCAGTGGCCTTGGCAACGGATTTAATGTATGTGTTCCATTTAAGATCAGGAGTAAAGGTCAAGCCGAGAAGCTTGTCAAAACATGAAGCCTCTCCAAGACGAGAGCCATTCATTTCAATTGATGCCAGATGGGGATCAGAGCGTTGATTATGTAAAGATAAAAGCTTGGTTATAGATGCATTAAAAGTAATAAGCCACCTCTTTCCCCATTGTACCACTTGCCTAAGATCAGAGGAGAGAGAATCAAAGAACTTGGTCGTTTACGGTCTTAGATGTGCTACCATAGATGGTAGTGTCGTCAGCATAAATGTCTACGAATGATGTAAGGATGTGATTTGAAAGATCATTAATGTAGATCAGGAAGAGAGTTGGGCCCAGGATGGACCCCTGAGGGACTCCAGTATTAATACTATGAGTTTCTGATTTCTGCCCATCAATCACTACTCTTATGAACCTATCAGAGAGAAATGATTTAATAATTGAGAAGACATTTCCGTAGCTGGAGATCTTGTAAAGTAAACCTTTATGCCATACTCTATCATAGGCCTTTGATATGTGAAGTGCAATTGCCCTAGAAAGGTAACCTCCATCGAGAGATTCGCTAATTGTATGAGATATAACTGTAAGCACATCTGCTGTAGATCTAGCAGAACGGAAACCATATTGTGTGTCATTAAGAAGGTTATTTTTGCTGAGATGGTTGATTACTTCTCTCTTTAACACAGATTCCAGCAACTTACCCATGATGCACAGGAGACTTATTGATCTGTACTGTGAGGGAGATAAGCAATCACCTGAATTCTTAAATACATGCATACTGATGAGATTTTCTAGGGTGACGGGAAGCAATTCTCCTTAAGACAACGTTTAAACAGTTTTGTAAGGATGGGCGCAAGTTCTGGTTGAAGTCTTCTGAGTACTATAATTGGAATACCGTCAGGGCCGGTTGCTTTACTGGAATCAAGGTTTTTGATTAGCTTGGCAACATCACGTACAGATATTTGTATATCACATAGCATGTTTTCTGATACAGGAGGAAATATTGGAGGTTGGCAGCCTTCGTCGCAAAGGGTAGAATTAGCTGCAAAGTTCTTGGCAAAGAGTTTGGCTTTGTCTGATGCTGACGAGATTACCTCAGGTCCACTTATGAGAGTTGGGATAGAGCACACACTTCTGTTCAGGATTCTGTTTACCATTTGCCAAAACTGGAACCAAGCCGCTGCTCAGCTACTTTGGACTTAATGAACTGAGCATACAACTCTCTTGCGTCCTTTATTACTTTTTTATAGTAGTTGCTTGCCACTTCTGAAAGCGGCTTTAATCTCAGTACATCTATTACATTGGAAGCAATGGAAAAAGTGATTTCTATGTGCAATGGCAGCAGCACATTCTGGAGAGAACCATGGCTGGCTGTTAGGTTTTTGCTGGAATTTTTTTTTAGGGTATGAAACGGTCTATACTTACAATTAATCATTCTGCCAGGTCTGATACTATAGAGGACACATCCTTTTTAAACATGGAACGCAGGGTAGATCTTATATAAATGTGCAGGAGCTATCCCAGTCAGCCATACAGTATCGATATACTGTACGATGGAAAGGTACATCTGGGGATATATTACATTTAATTTTTATCTTAACTGATACAACTGATGAGTGATCGGAAGATCCAAGTGGAGACAGAACAGAAGCTGAACACAGTTCAGGGCAAGTTGTGAGAAAGAGGCCTAGAAGACTTGCATACTGGCCGTCAGTATCGGGAACACGGGTGTGTTCCTGAACAATCTGAGTGAAGTCATAAGCAATGGAGAAATCATGACAGAACCTCCCCTCATTCCACATTGTGAACATTGAAGTCTCCACAGACATGAATATTAGCTGAAGGATAAGCAGATAGGGCGTGGTCAATTTTCTCAGATATGCTTTTAAAGATAGTAACTCTGACATGAGATACCACGTGGCTTGTTCAACGCTCGACACTAATTTTCGAAATAAACATTTTACATTAAATAAATACACTAAAAACTTATCCAACTAGGTAGAAGAGTAACTTATCTTACCTTTGGTAATATTTATTTGAGTGCTTATGCACTTATGTTAACATGCTACTTTTCAAATTAAATTCAAGTTTTACGATTTTTTTATTTAATTGTTAGGTGAAAGTACAGAATAGTTAACAAAACACCCTTCCCTCCCCATGTTAAGAATTGGTTTCTAAATAATAATGTTATTATTTCAGCATGATAGCATAAGTGCACAAGTATCTTTTATTTGCTATATATGTATATATATATATATATATACTAGCAAAAGTACCCGTCGTTGACTGGGTTCAAAAACAGCCTACAGAAAATTGACTTTATTAAAGTATGATAGGTTATGAAAAGGAAGGGTTGTAAAGAGATAGCTTTGAATTCGGGGGTATCAAAACCAAAGCAAAATATGATGAAATTTAAAATAAAATAGATAAACCCCATAATTTATTATACCATACCTGTTCACACTGAAACACTTATCACAATATTCTGTGGATCTATATTAAAATCTTGTTAAACTTTGTGACATATTTCCATTCTATGGAGGTCAGACGCGAACGTACACCCCATAATTTTATACCATATTTCTTCAAACTGAAACATAATTATCAAAGTATACTTATGCAGATAGATATGAAAAGTCTTTATTAAAGTTTGTGCCTATTTCTATTCTATGGAGGCCAGGCACGACTGCAGACCCCACAATTTTATTATATCATCTCTATTTAAGTTAAAACATACTTATCAGAGTATTCTTATGTACATCTATATCAAAAACACTTGTAAACGTTTTTTTTTAATTTTTAAATTTTTTATTTTCATACTTTGTGGACTAGGCGCGAACGCAGACCCCACAATTTTAATGAACCACTGTTCTGCAGGATCAAACATTCCCATTCCTGTGTCTCAATACATCTATCATTATATGTAATCAGTTTTTTAAAATAGTCAACCATATAGGAGCCTATTCGTGACCAGACACACACACACATGCACACCCACTCACACATTCAGCTTTATATTATAGATATATATATAGACAGGGTGACCAAAGAAAAACAAAAGCTAAATGGAGGCCATCTAGAACATATGCTGTAGAACAGAGAAAAAAAGACCAAACACCCTTGTGTTTTGATGTGATGTTTTGAATATAATAAACTAGTTTCATTTCATTCAGACAAAACACTAAGAAACGGGGCCTAATTAGAGTTGGGGCCCGTTTTTTTGGGGGCACCCTGTATTTGTCTTTTTGAACCACTAAAAAACACAATTCTACCTTAAGTACAAGTAAGAAATTATAAATACAATGATAACAGAAACACATGTACTTCGTACATTTTGTTGTTTTTTAATGCTTTTTGTACATGTATACTAAAAGTGTTAAAAAAATTAAAATAGTATTGTTTGGAAATAAAATTTGAAAAACTTGAAAATAATGTTTTTAGATTGACACACTCAGCATAATAAATGAAACTTTTTTCTGCTTTCATTTTGAAAGCTATATAAACATTTTTCTATTCTTAAGAGAAAACAAACGAAACTCCTTAATACGCTGACTGTAGGCAGCTCAGCATTAGCGCATAGTGAGCCGTTTTCTCGGTAAATTCTATATTTTTTAATTTCTATAAAAGATAACATTTTAAAGAAATTTTTGCACAATTAATAATTATCAAATATTTACATATTATACATGAAAATAATTCTGAAACTATTATCTATATGGAAATGAATGAAATAAACCGATTTATCTTATCAATTTTGAAATATTCTCCGTCAACTTTGCTTGGTCGTAACTGTGCTTCCTGTGGTCGTAAAAATATAAATCAAAGTCCAGTCTGTAAAATTTCAGCCATATCCAATTAAATTTGACCCCGCGCATGTGTATCCAAACATAGCATATAAAATGTAAACATTGAAAAAATAATTTCTCATTTTGCTGTTGTCATATTTTACTGTTTTTTTTCATTTTTAACTTGGAGCTTAAGTCTTCCAATGATGTTAATTTATTTTTCTTTTATGCGTTCAGCATAAAAGAAAAATAAATTAACATCATTGGAATGCTTATTTTATTCTCTTTCCGTCAATGTAATTCTTTTAAAAATTGACCCATAAATAAAAAAGATATGACTTGTTGAAGCACATTAGTTATGTAATATTGCTGATGTCCACGAAAATACAGCACATGTTTGTAATGCGACTTCAAGTAGAAGCATCATAAAAAACAGTTTAAAAATGGGAGGTAAAACTTAATCATCATGCGAAATATTATTCTGATGGACTTTATCATTTGTCATTATCACACTGTGAAAAATCCAAGATGGCCACTACGACACGATAAAAATAAATTATTAACAAAATATGGTTAAATGAAAGGAAATTTTGTACAGATTACAATTATAATGTTTTCAAGTATATTAAACTAATTCGCATAATTAAGTTTAATTTTAACGGCTTAATCATCGAGTGTGTTTTTACCATTATTTTGTATAATTTTTTTATTTTGAAGTCATTGTTGAGACTACAAGGGACATTGAAGCCATTTTTTTCTTGTTCTCATGTAACGCTCAACACTACTTGTTTTTTTAACAGAATAAACATTTACAACACCAAAAATTTATCGAGGTTAGTAGAAGAGTAACTTACCTTTGGTTACATTTTTTCGTTATATATTTGTTCTTTGGCCACTTTTTGATACCTCTGTGGATTGTAAAGCAAACTCCAAATTTATTCTTTTACTTAACTGGATAAATGGTTTGTGTGTGTTTAACTCATTTAAAAGTGTAGTCATAGTCTTTCTTTTCAAAGAATTTATTTTTTAAAATATTCTTTTACTTTCCATAATTAAAAACTTATGTTTTCTAAATAACAAAAATAAAATGCATACTTTATGTTTGTAAGTTAACGAATGATTTGTTTACAGATTTTTGTTTTCGTGCACAAAAAATCTTGTGTTTATAAGCGCTCGTCTGTATTTCTAACAACTTTAGCATAAGAAGTTTTTAATCAATTCTTTTCAAATTTTAGGACAAAAGAAATTAATATTTTTGCTATTAAATAGCGTTTGAACAAAGTTTCTATCTTTACTTACCTTTGTATTACAAAGCGTCAACTTTGAGATATTTTATTTGCATCTCAAAAACCAACAACAAAAAAAAAACAATGTTCATTGTTAGTTATTCTTTTTTAAATAATTTATTTGAAAAAATATATTCTTTTCCTGTCAATAATGAAAAACTTGTTTTCTAAATATTAACAAAAATAAAATGAATACTTTATGTTTGTAAGTTATTTTTTTTTTTTTTATTAAATTTCCACCCCACACAAGGCACAGTGCCACTTTGAAGTAGGGTGTTACTATCGGAGACATAAGTTGCAGGGGTATTATGAAGGGAGGTGAGCAGCAAGATATCTGTTCACATTACACTTGAACTTCTGCATGTCAGCACAGTTGGGAAAGCAGAATCCCATGAGTGAGTTCCAAAGTCAAGCAGTTTTGGGGGAGAAACTATTGGAGTAGAAGGCTTTCTTACATCTAGGGATCTCTACTGTGAAGGAGTGGGATTTACCTGTTTGTCGAGGGTGTTCACGTCGAGGGTGTACAAGTGTTTGTAGTTCATCAGAGCATTCACCATTAAAGTACTTGTAGAACAGGCAGAGGGATGCTACATTTCGTCGATGGGACAGAGGCTGAAGCCTAGATGACAGTTCAGGACCTATCAGGTTGATGACAGTCTTTTGAACCCTGTCCAGAAGTGAGACACAAGTAACAGATGCACCAGCCAAAATGTGACAACAGTACTCCATACATGGGCGAATGGTGGTCTTATAGAGATACAGGATACTTTCAGGCATAAGTAGCTTTCTAGCATGGTAGAGAGAGCCACCTTCTGTGCAACAGCCTTGGCAATGCTCTCAATGTATCGATTCCAGTTCATGTTCCCTGTAAACGTTAGGCTGAAGAGTTTAAAGGAAGTACTTTCGGGTAATGTGTTCTTGGCCATTGCTATTTGTAGTAGAGAAGGTTTCTTGTAGTTATTGAAGGAAACAAGTTTAGTTTTGGCAGCATTGAATGCGACCATCCATTTTTGTCCCCATTCCACTACAGATTGGAGGTCATCCTCTAGTGTTTATGCCATTTCCTTAGATTGTGTTCATTCGTTTTCCCCTCATGCCTGTTGTAGAGAGTAGTGTCATCAGCAAATATACCCATCTCAAAAACAATTTTATTAGGAAGGTCATTTATGAATATCAAGAATAATAAAGGTCCAAGGATAGACACCTGAGATACTCCTGCATTTATATCATATTGTTTACATGTACGACCGTCGAGGACAACCTGGATTTTTCTCTTAAGAAGGATTTAATTACATTATGTATTCTTCCAGTGATACCATATGATCTAATTTTCCTTAGAATACCTTCATGCCATACCCTGTCAAAAGCCTTATATATATCGAGAGCTACTGTTCTACCCTCCCCTGTTTTGTCCAATGAACATTATATACGTTCAGAAATTACAGTTAGGATGTCGACTGTGGAACGGGCTTGCCTAAATCCATATTGATTGTCGGTCAGGATTTTAGCAGCTGTAACATGATGGACTAAAGCTTGATTAATTAAGGACTCAAATGTTTTGGTGAAAATCGGGAGGAGGCTAATGGGGCAATAATTTAATGGGCCAGTTCTTTCACCAGAATTCTTGAAAACTGGTGCCACAGAAGTGTCTTTCCAGCAGTCAGGAAAGCAAGATGAGGCATTTGTTGTAAAGTTTGGAGAGAACTGGAGCAAACTCAGTGGAGCATTTTTTTAATAGCACAGCCAGAATGAGATTGGGTCCACATGCTTTTAAGGTGTCTATGTTTTTTATGATAACATGTACCTGAGAAGGGGTGATTTTCAAATCGTCTATTGTGGTGTCTGTCCGCAAAGGAAAGTCATGGAGGGAGTGGTGTGCAGGGTCCAGTGTGGAGTTTGAGGCAAACCGACTGACAAGCAGGTTAGCCTTGTTGGTTGTCGTGCAACCAACCTCATGACTGTTTGATAGTGGGGGAATCGTTAACTGCCCATTATTTACTACACTGTTGTAGATTTTCCAAAAAGCACAGGTTTCTAATTTCTGTGCTTCGATACATTTTCTGGTGGTTTCAGTGTATTCTGTCTTAGCTGTCACTATTTCTCTCTTACAATTACTTCTAGCTTCTATATACTTCTGTCTGTTTGAACTGGACTTATGGCAGCTGCACAAGTAAAAGTAAACCATTGAGGAGAGTGGGGCTTGCTATAGAATTTCCATGTGGGAATATGTGCTTCAATTGCAGTTTTGAATCATTTAGTGGTGTCATTTGCGCATTGTTCAGCTTGAAGAGAAACAATATTTCCTCATGGGGCATCTCTGATGAGTTCCCTGATGGCTTCTCAGTCAACTTTCTTGTAATACCTTTGTCGTTTTGAGCAGTGGGTCTTCACTTTTGGGTCGAGAATTTAGGGTGATTTTTACCATTATCACAGCATGATCAGCATTCCCAAGTGGGCTGTGGGCATTCGTTGTACAATCATCAGGAACTGTGGTAAGAAATAGATTTAGAAGTGAGGCATGTTGATCTTGCTGGTCTGGCAAACATGTTGGAAATGTAATCGTCTGTGATAGGGAATGAGATATAGAGAAGCTATGTGTTGTGCTACCAGCTGTGTCGGTGTAAGTAGAGAATCCAAGCCAGTTACTGTGGTGGACATTGAAGTCACCAAATACATGAACTTGTGTGCTAGTGTTGGGGGAGAGTGCTATCTATGCTGTCAGAGACTGTTTATTAGGGTGCAGTCTTGGGTTGAGGGAGAGCAGTAGAGAAAATACAAGTAGCTAATATTATGTTGCATGTTTTATGTTGAAACACATAAAGGTTTGTTCGTTTGATTCTAGTTTTGTTTCTCTAGTCTAGTTGCTGAACACTTGTTTACAGAATTTTTGTGTCTCGGCACAAAAAATCTCATGTTTATATGCTCTTGTCATGACTTCTATTGATTCGTGCATAAAAAGTTTTTATCCAATTCTTTTCAAACTTTAGGACAAAAGAAATTAATATTTTTGCTATTAAATAACGTTCGAACACAGTTTCTATCTTTACTTATCTTTGTACTATAAAGCATCAACTTTGAGATATTCTAACTTTTGACTGGAAAGACGTACGTGTTGTGTTCAAATTCTGTAGCAAAGACAATTCTTTCCCCTGATTAACTAAAACAACTAGAAACATTATCAATGGGTACAACTTCTACTTAGAGTATTTATGTGAACACACCCTGACCACTTATTTGCAAAAAGTGATCTACCGCCAGCAGACATCCTATGCTGACCAGTTTCATTGTTAATAGTCAGATTTAAATAGCGATTTTTTTCGAATATACAAATCACAACAAAACTATTAAAATACCATTTTAAAGTATATTTTATTGTAAATCCAGTTATACAAGTTTTATTTTGATGGACGCAGGAGAAATGTACTTATTACTGATTTAAAGACTATGAGTGTGAAATTAAATAGCAGTGTGTGCCTTGCCCAGCGCTCAATGTTATGGTGTCTGCTATTGCTATTTATATTGTACATTAAACACGCAGCCCAAAAGTTTGGGTTTTTTACTTTTCTGGTTGCTGTTTTATATCAACATTGTGGGGTATGCTTTTGTGCCGGACAACCATAAGCAGCAAATAATTTGATAGTTCAAGATTGGGGCATGAAATTTCTTGAGTTAATCTACTTTTATGAGCAATGATGCAACATGAGTGAGATAGTATGGTTTGGGCCCCATCAATAGTTTTTAAAAATATATATTCATTTTTGGAGGCCCCACAATTAATAAATTAGTATATAATAAATAATATATATGTCGATGTTGGGATGATTAATTGGGATTGAGGATCAGAAAAAACTTTTGGAGATATCTGAATCATAAAAATTTGTATCTATTTTCTGATATTATCTTTTTTTTAATTTGATTTTGTTTCAAACAAAATTTTCTACTGCTGGTAATAATGATAAACTAATTTATAATTGTTGATTTTAAGCTACCAGTAAAATTAACATTTGTAGATCACCTCCTCCAATAAGTGCATTTTTTTTTTTAAGAAAATATATGTGCATTTAACATGTTTTTACAGTGATTAGGAAAAAAATAACAATTCTATAGTTAAAGATTTAGGGATTTATAAATAATCGGAATCAGGAATTTAATTTGGAATTTGTAATTGTATCGAATCAGGAACTAAAATTGGAATTGTCCCATCACTAATATATATATATATATATATATATACACACACATTTAAATGTGAATATACATTGTTATATATGTCCATCTAATTTACATTTTATTTCTGTTTCAGACTGAGTTACGTATGGATCAACCAATCTACAAACAAGCTATATCCTCTTTGCGATGCTTCACTCGGGCTGTGGAGATCGATAGCAATAATGCCAAACTGTGGATTGAATATGGTTCACTAGCTTACCAACTGCACTCACATGCTTCACGACAACTAAAATTGGTAATTACATGCACAGTCGTTTTATAACGATCACGCTGACACTTCATTATCTATTATTTCAGTATTAAATAACCCAAATAGGTTTGATATGTTATAAAACAAACAAAACCAATACATTGTTTACAATATGTTTTGTTTTAGTATTAAAAATGTTATACACTTTATATATTAGCTGTATCTATCTTGTTCCATATCTAGGAGTCTCTATATTTTCTTTTTTATTTAAAATTGTTTATTTTTAACCAAATAATAGTTTGTTTTAAAAACAAACTATTATTTGGTTAAAAATAAACAAATATGATTTTTAAATTTAATTATTACTTATTTGATTATTAATTTATTAATTGATTCAAATTGTTATAAAAGTATATGCAATGTTTTAATCTCTATTTATAAAGTGAGTGCAGGTGGCTACAACCACCTAGAGATGATGTCTCTATAAAAACACTAGTTGCCACTGGCCTATAAAAAATCTTGCTAAGGAAATGACTTCTGAAGAATAGCAGGTCATCTATATATATAAAAGGCAAAATGTGGGTGACCATTTTGTGTATGTCTTGCAAAGGCTTTTCTCGCACACGCTCCGGGGGAGGGGGGGGGTTACAATCACTTAGAAGTATTTATATAGGCCGTAGATAATAATATCTAGGATTTGAGAATGCATGTAGCGTATAGATTTATTTACGTTGATTTTTACAAAATTATTGCTATTTCATCCTGTCTTGTGTTCGTTCAGCTTTTTCGTATAAAAAGCGAAACTAATTCAAAGCTAACACAGTTCTCGGCATCACGCCGGGAAACGTCCAGAAGCAATCAGCTTTGATCAATGTGGGGCAAAACTTCTCTCATATCAGACAATTGCTATTCAATCTGGACAATGGGGCCCCCTCCCCAACATCTTGGGGAAAAAAACAATCAACGTTGGGTAAACAAACCCAAACACTGCCCTGCAGCAAAAGTGAACTGCATGACTTCTAATTGACCTCATTAATTAGGTCAAATGGAAGCAGCAGAGTTAACTTTTATTGCGTCCACATGTAGTTAAATAAATAAATTCAAACGTGTTTCCGTTGTATGTCGTGGTGGCCCAATGGTTAACGTCACATGTTTTTGTTTCACACTTTAATTTCCAACTTTGCCTCAAGGGTTCCAGTTCGATCTACTTACATACGAAAACTTTTTTTATTATTATCCCCCCCCCCCCCCGGAATTTTTATTTACCCAAAACCACACACACCTCCAAACACCCGGGCAATGCCGGGTACCCCCCGCTAGTCTATAATATAAATCTCGCCCATATATGTATGTATGTACGTTTGTATGTCTTCCTAAAACTTTTGACAGAGGCGATGGATTTTCATTAGATTGGTATCACTTTGAAGCTTGATGACAAATATCGAAAAATTGCCCCAAAGCATTAATTCTTTCACCCTCGACTGGGCACTTTTCTACAAGAAGAAATTGTTTTTTTTTTCTGTCGATATTTTAAAAAATTATTCCCTCTTTTCGATTGAATTTCCTTAATTTAAACCTTCGCCACTTTCGGTTTGGCGATGGACGCAATGGCAAAGACATCATGTTTTTTTTTTTTCACATTCTTTTCCTCTTTCGTGGTACAGGTTCAAGCCTGCCTATTACCACTTTTTTCCCCCCCCCCGCTCAACACACACCTATGGGCAACAGCGGGTACCCAGGCTAGTCTGAAATATATAAAAAGCAAAATGGGCCAAGCGTTTCTGTATGCCCGTGAAAGGCTTTTTGCATCAGGGTTCTCACGTCGGTTAGATTCCGCGAGAAGTTTTCGCATACTTCCCAGATTGTAATATTTCAGATTTGCTAACATACACTCTCTATTTTTTTTATTTTTTTTTTGATCGAGTTAAACAAAATTCTCACCGTCTTGGGTGTTTGTTTGGCTTTTTCGTATAAAGCGAAACTGTTTGAAAAAGTGGCAAAGCATTTAAATCATTGTACGTTCGATTGATTATGCTTAAATTTATTAATTAAATTAAATTTATGATTATGCTTGAATTCGACACGCACAACTTCTGCTTGTGTGATGGCAACATCGGCTAATGTGATGCGCTTTTTTCACCTTTTTTCCTTTGCATTACAGGTTACTACCCCCCCTTTTTTTTTACACCTCTCCCCACCCTGTTGTTTCTTCCCCTCCCACCTCACCCCATCACCCATATTTGCATAAAAATGTTATAGTAAACACAAAATTCTTTCCATATATATATATATATATATATATATATAATAAAAGTTACAATAAGTTTACTAAGGTAATCAAAATGGTAAATTTAAAATATATTATAAATATTAAAGAGTTAATATTTACAAGTAAAATAAACTCAGCCAGATGTAAAAAAAAAAAAGTAAATATTTAGTACTATTATAGGAAAAATATGCAAATAACAAAAAAAAATAAGTACTTTGAAACTTTGTACTCAGCAGGTTGTGGGAGTCAAATGTTATGTGGATGGTGGATCAGAGTCGGGTTCCTATTTACTTCCTCCCTATGAAAGCAGTTGGAGTTGCATTTTAATGGAGGAAAAATCCACTTCTTTCAAAATCCTTTTATATTGAGACAAAAACTAAAGTTGCCTCAGTCGAGAAGGATTCTCCTTCACTGAGCAAAGTGTAGTATCTTTGTAATACTACACTTTGATCCTAGCCAAAAGACCAGGGTTCAGTCATCTTCTGTCTACAAATGAAATACCCATAAACATTAAAACATTAAAAACTAAAAGTACAATGAGATCACTGTTTTGTGCTAATTTTTTTCGGTATTAGAATATTTTAATGTAATAGCAGATCCGGTGGATGACGTTTTTCATTATAAACAAGAAATACCTCTACTCTAATATTTTTTTTAACTGGAATAAGCATTTTTTTCAAATAAATTCAAGTGCCAATAATGTGGTATAATAGCAATATCACACCATTTTCTCCTTACATCAAATAAACTCAAATCAAGCATTGTTGAAAAGAGCATAAAAAGGCAAAGAAATATCATCTTTAGTTTTTAAAAATCGGCCCATTAGAACTGGAGTAATGACCATTGAAAGTATGAAAATAAATGTGTGTTTCACTGGACATTTTGTCTTAAGGCAGTCCTATTCAAATGCATACAAGCTTGTGACTGAAAATGGTAAGAAATTTGCACAATTTACAGACTAACCCATCTTTAAAAAACTGTATCTTCAGATCTTTTAAAGATATTATGATGAAATTTTGAATAAATTATCATAATACCATGAAGGTTCAGTTGGCATTATTTATGACCATCTCACTTGGTAACTAACGGACTAATTAGCATACTTCAGTTTCATTTTAACAGGTTCAAGTAGAAACATATTAAAAAAACAACTAAAAAGAATGGGAGGTAAGGTTTTATCATCATGCAAAATATTATTCTGATGGACATGATTATTTGTCATTATTACACCGTGAAAAATCCAAGATGGCAACCAGGAAATAAAGAAATTATTAACAAAATATGGCTAGTAGCATATCAAATGAAAGGAAATTTTGTACAGATTACAATTATGTTTTCAAGTACATTCAACTAATTAGCATAATTAAGTTTCATTTTAAGTTTCAAATTGCTGTAACAATTATTGTGTGGGTTTCTACCCCTATTTTGTAAAATGTTTTGTTTAAGTCATTGTCAAGACTTCAAAGATATCAACAGATGTTGTGGCCATTTTTTCTTTTTCTCATGTAACACTCGACACTACTTGTTTTTCAAACAGAATAAACATGTACAATGCCAAAATTTATTGTGGTAGGTAGAAGAGTAACTTATCTTGCCTTTGGTAACATTTATTTGTTATATATTTGTTTTTCTACCACTTTTTTTTACCTCTGTGGATTGTAAAACAAACCCAATAAATGTTTTCATAGGCAAGATAAGTTATTCTTTTACTTAACTGCATAAGTGGTTTGTGTGTTTTAACTCATTTAAAAGTGTTTTTTACTTAAATAAATCAAGTGGTGTCGAGTGAAGCCACTTGAATTAAAACAATCCAAAAACTATATGCCCCCCGCCGACTAATTTTGGCTATTTTCCCCATTTAAACCCCTGGCCTGATGTAAAACATCAGGGTAATTCAGCCAAATGACACCGTTTCATGACAAACGATGCATTAATTGGAATTTGGTACCATTCAAACCTTCTATTTAGACACAAGTATGAATTTTTGGAAAAAAATAAAAATGAACTCCTAAAACATCCCCGGGGCTCAAGCCCCACAATTTTCCCAGGCTAAAATATTACATTTCCAGATGCATATCCATTGGTCTTGATTTTGGGTAATTTTCATCAAAATCTAAGGATGGGAAAAAATTCTATTGTGAGAACAATTACAAAGATGAGAACGATAGTCCAAGCAATCAAAATTAATACAATCCTCATCTCAAAAAAATTAAAACAATTTATCTAACCGTAATGCATCAAATTTATAGAAATTTTATTCAAATGCAAAAGAAATAAATTTGAAAACTTTAGAAAACTGAGTAATGCTGATAATTTTTGTTATTAAATGAAAAAAAATGCCAGATTGTCGCATTAATTCCTATTTCAGTCACATAAATTCTTTAGAGTGAAATGATTTTGGCATTTCTTCCAAACAAATTGTCTGTACTTGTTATTATAATAAAAATGATAACTAAAATAGAGTAAGTTATAGCAGGTTTGGCACATATGTATGACACGGGCCAAGATACACAGTTGCCAGACTATGATTATTTTTGATGGCCAAATGTTTAAGAAAAAAAGGCCAAATTCAAAAAAGAAGCCACACTTTTTGCGGTAAACAGGCAATTAGTGTTTCTATATTATTTGAGCAAACGAAATATTGAATTTCACATAAAACAAATGGTACCGTGTAATTTTTGTGGCGAACATACTAACATATCCAAAAATTACAAAAAACAAGGAGATAATGAATTAATCTATATATATAAAAGGGAAAATGTGTGTGACCATTTCGTGTATGTCTCGCAAAGGCTTTTCTCGCACGCACTCCTGGGGGGGGGGGTACTATTGCTTAGAACTGTTTATATACCCCCTATATAAGGATTTGGGAAAGCGCGTCGCGTCTAGATTTATTTACATCGACTTTTACAAAATTATTAGTATTTTGGCTTCTCGCGTGTTGATTGGGCTTTTTCGTATAAAAAGCGAAACTAATTTAAAGCTAACAGTGTTCTCTCGGCATCGCGCCGGGAAACGTCCAGAAGTAATCAGCTTTGATCAATGTTGTATATCAGACAATTGCTATTCAATCTGGACAATTGGGAGCTGGTTTCCCCCTCCCCAACATCTGTTGGGAAAAAAAACAGTCGAAGTTGGGTAAACAAACGCAGCAAAAGTTAACTGCGTGACTTCTATTTGACCTTCTTAATTAGGTTAAATGGAAGCAGCAGAGTTAACTTTTATTGCGGACACCTGTTTTTAATAGTTACATAAATAAATTCAAACGTGTCTCCGTTGTATGTCGGGGTGGCCCAATGGTTAACGTCGCACGTTTTTTTTTTTTCATTCTTTAATTTCCAACTTTGCCTCAAGGGTCCGGGTTCGATCTTCATACTCACCTACCAAAACTTTTTTCTTTCTTTTTTTTTTTGATTTACCTCAAAACACCCAGGCATCGCTGGGTACGCCCCGCTAGTTATTAATAAAAAAAAAAAAATTTGTGAAATTGGTGTTTACGAGCAAAATGCGACAAAAATAACATGTTCTTTTGCATTTAATGATCTGCGCTGAAATAATAATGTTAATATTTAGAAACCTATTATGTCACATAGGGAGGGGGGGTGTTTTGTAACTATTCTGTACTTTCACCTAACAATTTAATAAAAACTTGAATTTAACTTGTAAATACTATTTAACAAATAGCGTGGGTTGTTAAATGCAAAAGTATCAAATAACAATTATTTTATCAAAATAAAATTGTAAAAACATTTATTGTATCAAAATATAAGGCACTTATGCATTATACGGGTGGGGCTATTTTGTTTTGTTGGGTTTCATTGAACGACCTGTAGGAGACACGGCTTTTCAACCTAACTTAACACTGACAATAGTGATGTGGTTCTCGATTGATTAACTGTGTCAGATATATACTCGAGAGTCAAAACAGTGATAATATTTTCTTTCCTAGCACTATTCATCACTCATTGAACCCAGGTTTTCAGGAAACGGGTCCATATGTGAAAATAGGTGATGCATCTTGACACTCGTGTTACATCTAAGCTTTTTGAAAGCAATCAGCATGTTATTGAAAAGTTTTGTGTC
>NC_136517.1:68882123-68884623 GCF_053919585.1 Euprymna scolopes | reverse complement strand
TAGTTATATATATATATGTATAGTTATATATATATATATATAGTTATATATATATAGTTATATGTATAGTTATATATATATAGTTATATATATAGTTATATATATATATAGTTATATATATATATGTATAGTTATATATATATATATAGTTATATATATATATATATAGTTATATATATATATATAGTTATATATATATATATAGTTATATATATATATAGTTATATATAGTTATATATATATATATATATAGTTATATATATATATATACATAGTTATATATATATATATATATACATAGTTATATATATATATATATATATATATAGTTATATGCATAGCTATATATGTCATCCCCCCACACTCTTTCACCTGTCAGTTGAGGATGATCGTAGACCTCGAACCCTTCAACTGCCGGTGATAATTCTTGGCCGTCTAAAGTTACTGGTATGGGGAAGTGACCGAATTATCGGTTTATCGTCTAGTTATATATCCTGGACCAATTCATTGTGTACCCTCTTAACGACGAACGTCGTCGAAAGAGAGCCGTGGATTTTTTTGTGTAGTAAAAGAAAACAAACAGGATAAACGATTCTGCACCAAATATATATTAACAAAAAAAACAGTACAGTTCTTATAATTCTTTCCGAGTCCTGAAGGAAGCGATGTGTTATTATGCTAAGAATATGGTCAAAGGCATCAGCTTGTAACCTTGTGGAGTGTCGGTCTCTGGGTATCTGAAGAAATGTGTCAAGTCAAGAGCCAACTCTGCTTTGACTGTATTCCTCTCTGCGCATCTCTTCTCCAAGAAATGCCTGCGCATTCTCTCTTTTGTCCATCTGAGTTGTTGATATATATATATATATATATATATATATATATATATATATAAACAATTATATCACCCTCTAAACATCACGCAGATATTATTTCTTTTTTGTTTAGAAATTCAATTCTCAGTCCATAATCTAAATTATCATTTACAAAAATAACACAATGGCTCGCCTCAAAGATCTGATCGAACTCAAATTAACAGTTAATAAATACAGTTTTTCTTAACCTTTAACACACAGTTCTCAGGTTTCTTAAATAAACAACTTGATACCAAGTGGTTTTGCCTTTCTTCCTAACGGGGGGGGGGGTCAACCTACCCACACCCTTACTTTGTTACATATATATATATAGATAGCTATATATATATACATATATATAGTTATATATATATTGTTTTATATATATATATATTGTTTTATATATATATATAGTTTTATATATATAGGGTTTTATATATATATATATATATATATAGTTTTATATATATATATATATAGTTTTATATATATATATATATATAGTTTTATATATATATATATAGTTTTATATATATATATATATATAGTTTTATATATATATATATATATAGTTTTATATATATATATATAGTTTTATATATATATATATAGTTTTATATATATATATATAGTTTTATATATATATATATATATATAGTTTTATATATATATATAGTTTTATATATATATATAGTTTTATATATATATAGTTTTATATATATATAGTTTTATATATATATATATAGTTTTATATATATATAGTTTTATATATATATATATATATATAGTTTTATATATATATATATATATATATATAGTTTTATATATATATATATATATATATATAGTTTTATATATATATATATATATATAGTTTTATATATATATATATATATATATATATATAGTTTTATATATATATATATAGTTTTATATATATATATATATATAGTTTTATATATATATATATATATATATATATATATATATATATATAGTTTTATATATATATATATATATATATATATATATATATATAGTTTTATATATATATATATATATATATATATATATATATATATATATAGTTTTATATATATATATATATATAGTTTTATATATATATATATATAGTTTTATATATATATATATATATATATAGTTATATATATATATATATACACTTGTGCCCGATATTATTCATACCCACCTTGAAAATTGAGTTTATTAGGTGTAACTTTTGTAAGAATTTATTGTTTACGTCCATATTGATACATATTCTTAATAAACCTCTTCTGATCATTTTCGTCATTTTAAAACCTCGGGATACTTGTAATAAAAGAAATATACAGCTATTTATAAAATCTGCAATGTTCAAAAATAATCATACCCCCTTATATTTTCAGTATTAATCGAGTTTCTGACTGTTTGTTTTCTGTTTGATTCTTATTTTGAATGCTTTTATACAACCTTTGATTAATTTCATTTCGTTTTTTGCATTTTTCAGAAATTAAAATGATATCAACTGAAAACCAATAAAAGAATAAAAATTATTAGAATGGGGAAGAAAAAAGAGCTTAGTAATGGTCTTAGGACTAAAATTGTGAATTCACATAAGGATGGTTTAGGTTACAAGGCAATTTCCAAGA
>NC_136517.1:68817123-68877123 GCF_053919585.1 Euprymna scolopes | reverse complement strand
TTTATAATTCGATAGATTAGTGTTTATTCGAAAGAAATTGTAAAAATGAGGGGGAAAAAAATATTGGGGTGGCGAAATGTGAAGCAAAAAAATCATATTTCACATTTTCGTTTTTTTTAAAACAAAACACTGTTTAATTCACCATTAAAAACTATTGCAATTGATAAAAGTACATCCAAGGTACATATTTACAAAGCTTATTTTCTTGTCTTTTCAGCCATATAAATATTTTTAAAAATTGACCAGAAATAATGCCGGATTTGTTGGGATTGCTTTACTTATATATTCTGATAACCGAGTAGTTCTAATTAAGCTAATTATGTTCTGATAACGGCAAATGTGTAGTTTAGTGGCATAAATTATTTGAGACAAAAAAATTATAAAAACTATTTTTATATAAAACACATCATTAGACCCAAAAGCTGAAATAAAATCCGAAAAAATTTCATTTAATTTTTATTTTTTCAACATTTTTTTATTCGACTAAATGTACGACAATCAAGGCCGCATATTGTTTTTAAAATTTAGTTTTTCTAGAGTTTGACAGATTAGCCTTTTAAAGGCCAAATTTGGCCTTTTTTACACTCTATAGCAGCCAAAACAGTTCCTAGAGCTTAAAAAGAGTTTTGCTTTCTCAGATACTGATGAAATTATCTCAGATTCATTGATGATGGTTGGGATAGAGGACATGGCTCTGTTCAGGACCCTGTTTGCTATTTTCTCAGCTACTTTAAACTTAACATACAGAGCATGCTAATCTTTTGCATTCTTTATTACTCTTATGCAGTAGGGGGGATCGATTTGCAACTTTTTTCAGAAAATCAATATGGCACTGGTGATGATAGTTGGGATTTGATGTGATAAGAACATATACCAAAAAATAGATTCCCATCTTGAACAGAAAATTGAGCATTTAATTTTAAAAATCATGTAGAAAAATGCTGTAAAATTCTTTATTTTCATAGCATTTTTTACAACACTGACTTTGAAATTTCACTATTTTTATAAAATATTCAATTAAAATTGATATATTTATATGAAATACATTGAAAGAAAAATAAATACATGAATAATAATTTTAATTATGAATCACACCTAGCAAAATATCTCAACTTTTACTGCGTTGATTAAACAAAAATTGTAAAAAAGCTAATTAGCAACTAAGTCTTTTAAATTTCACAATTCAAAAAGATATGTGGAGATGTATTACACAATATAACAACTTGATACAAGTTACAGAACCATGTATTTTAATTTTTTTATTAGATATAAAACTTGTAACAGAACTAAATTGTTCTGTATAGTTTCCTTTTCAGGAAAATGAAAGTCTAATTTGCGGGCACGATGACTTTGTAATAATGTGTTAATGTCTTGCTTCCTGCCCATATACAACATTTTGAGAAAAATCAATCAAATTTGACCAGTGTGTGGCTGCAAAATTGATAGCAGTAATCTTTTTAAGTGGTTCACTATTTCTGGAGAAAAAAACAACACAAAAAAAAAGACCCAAAATTATTTGAAAACACTTCTTTTTTATATTTTTGCGATGTAATATGAATAAAACTATTGTTTGGGTAAATTAAGAAAACTAAAGAAATTTAATGGATAAATATTTATTTACCTAATGGACAAAATCGCTTGAATGCCCTCTTCTCTCACATCCAATTCATCGATATTATATTTTCCGGAAGTAGTGCAAAAGCACTATATTTTGAACTATTTAAAACAGTAATTTGGATTTCAGTTAACTGTTTTGTTCTCTGAATCATTAAAAATATACTGTTGTTGGTTAAAAAAAAATATTGTCAGTTTTGATCTGAAACCAACTTAACTGCATACACTTGGATGATAAATTTGACCAAAATGTTTAATTTATCATAGTGTTTGAGGATAGACAACTCTAGTCCATAAACACATTAATCTTGTGGCTTATATTAGCCATCTTCCTTGATTCAAGGGCCCAATTTTCTAAGTTAACTTCTCCACAAGAAATGCCAACAGCATACTCAAAAAGTAGCCTCTGGTCTTCACACTTAAATTATTTGTTTCTTCTGCTGTCTGATGATCAGGAGGGACACTAATTTTTTAGAATTCTACTTGAGGCAAATCTTAATAATTATTGATACAAAGTTTCCCCAAAGGACCAGTAAATGTTGATAGGCTTTTTGTTGTTCCATCAATTATTTTATAAATTGCTGTAAATGGCAGTTCTTCTAGTGGAACCTGAAAATTAGAAAATTTGCATGATTAATAATAGAACCAGATTACATAATAAATACCAATATATTTTATTTTCCCCACAAAAAAGGAACATAATTGCAAGTGAATCTATAGAATTAATTTTACCTCCTTGTTAGGAGGACAAGTGCAGATTATATGCTTTGTTTGACAATTTTCTGTCTTGCACTTTACAGGACAGGAAGTTTACAGCTACAAGAAGATATATCAAACAGTCTGTCTAGCTGTTCCTTCATTCTTTTCACTTTGATTGCTGCAAGATATTTCCTGTCAATCTGTTTGACCCTCTTATAGCAAAATATATTGACCTTTTGTCCTATATAATGTTACCTTAACAAGGGCAATTGTGGATTGACTGCGTGCCAAATACTAATTATTTCCTTGGCAATTAACTTGGAAATCTCACTATTTTTTAAGTGGGGATAACTGTTTTCGAGGAAATAACTAAACTGGATGACTTGTTGTGAAGTTGGGAGTGCTGTTTCATCCAAATGACAAAGTGGACCAGCAAATTTTGTGAACCACGGGTTAAAACTGAACGTTGTGCTTTTACTGACATTCCAATCTGAAAAGTAAAATAAATAAATGGATTATAACTGAAGGAAACTGTATTAGGCTATCTTCCAGTTTCATACGTAAAAAAATAAGTGCTAGTTATAAGAAATAATGAAAAACTTTGTAGAGTTGAATTAGATGTATTGAAGAGAGAGGACCAAACCAAATCAGAGGCATAGTAGTGTTTAGTTTAGACAGTTTTAGCAGATTTTAGCTCCTCCTTCGATAACTTGAATTTATCCATATTTATTCATTCTTGCTGTAGCTGTGCCATTTTAAACGAGTGTTTAGAGTTTGAAAAGCCAGTGCTTGTGCATCTATGTCATTATGCTAGTTTTGATAGTATTTTCAAATGAAATTTAATTTTTATGAAATTTTTGTTTATTAAATTTTTAGGTGAAAGTACATAATAGTTACAATACGACCTCCTTCCCATGTTAAGAATGCCTTTCTAAATAACAAAGTTATTTCAGCACAATAACATAGATGCACAAATAACGAAACTCCTTTAAAGGAGTTTCCTTATTTACTCGTATTAATCTTTGTGGGTTATCTGATTTTAAAACTATAATTTTAGAAGAAAAACACTGCTTAAAAACAATTACTCCCTAAAAATAAAAGAAATTAAAATTTAACACTAATTTTCTGCAAAGTATTTTTTATTAAGTAGAAAAACTTGAAAATTTACGTGGTTATGTTTCGTAAAGATTGTTTAGAATAAAATTGTATTGACTATTTTTTTTTTGTTGTTGTTTTAATATAAAACTGGAGTATTACCATATTTTAATAAAAATTTCAAATAGAATTATTTGATGTGAAATATTAGGTTGGTGCAAAAATAATGTTTTTGACGTTCATTTGAACGTCAAAAAATGCCATTATTTTTGCAGAATAGAAAAACACATTAACAAAGATAAAACGAATATGTTCAAATTCACTGCAGACACTTGAAGTATATATTTTAAACAAGTCTTTTTCGTTTTTCCTTTCGAAATAATTAAGCCTAAATCGTAATGTTTTCAAATTAAATAATAAACAAACGTTAATTTTCAATATCAATAACGAGTGTGTTTTGCGACGGTGAAATCTAAAATGTCTCCACCCAAAAAAAATTCCTGAAATAAAAAAGCGAACTTTGGTTGCTATTATTTAAAAAACA
The DNA here is from genome assembly GCF_053919585.1 of Euprymna scolopes. Lineage (NCBI taxonomy): Eukaryota > Metazoa > Mollusca > Cephalopoda > Sepiida > Sepiolidae > Euprymna > Euprymna scolopes. Next base: position 68,873,171 of record NC_136517.1, on the reverse strand, counting down.
TAATTTTGCCTTTACACTTAATATTCATTTTATTAATTCATTATCCTCACTCATTTTATTTAAAAATGTAGTTTAATATATTCTAAATAATGATTCCATTTTCTTAACAGTACGGATTGTTTTGATGATGGGACGTTCTTAACAATTCACCGAAAAACTTTTAATCGCTTCAATTTTTCAACTTTTAAAGTCATTTCCTCAAGCAAAGATAACGATTTTGAAAAAAATATTTTGTGTAGGTCTTGTCTATGTCAAACCCCAACTATCATCACCATTGCCTCACTGGGGTTCCAAAATCGACCTGCCTTATTATACAGTGGTTGCTAGCAGTACTAAATGTTGCTTTAGTTTCATAACGTCTATTTTGTTGAAAACATTAGAAATACTGATTTCTGTGCGCAATGGCAGCAGCACATTCTGGAGTGAACCACGGCCTGCTATTAAGCTTTTGCTGAAATTTCTTGGAGCGTATGAAGCGGTTTATATCAACAATTAACCATTCCATCAGGTCAGATACTATAGAGGCCACATTCTTTTTAAAAATGGAATGCAGAGATATATTTTATATAAATGTTTGGAAGCTGAGTTTGAAGAAACGGAAATTCAAGTCCTGAAATTTGTAACGATATGAAGCAACATGCAACTTACGTGTACTTATCAGTTTACAGCAATCAATATTTCTATCAGGTAATTAAAATATGTTGTTGGCAAAACATTTTTTCTCTTAAAAAGTATTTAGGATGATATTTAATTCTAAATACAAAATGATGACAAAAATGAGCTGATAATGCCACAAATAAACTTAACATAAAAACTTGACCTGGTGGAGAGAAATGGAAGCCATTTCTTCATTCAGCAAAAATACCCTAAATCAATTGTAGAAATGTTGACACCATTTAAGAAGTAAAATTGTTGCCCAGTGTTATCTTGTAATGTGGCTTAAAAGTTTGAGTTTTGATTATTTAATTTTTGATCGGCTTAAAAGTTTGAGTTTTGATTATATATTTCTTCATTTATAATATTGATCACTTTAAAAATGTTTAAAATAAATTGCCTTCCATTACCTTGTAAAATATACTTTTTCTCTCTGTGAACTTTTTCCAAATTCTTTTTCATTATAGATGGATTGGTTTCCCCTGAGTGATGAACTATTTCAAATTGCCACAGCAAGCAAAAAAGAAATGCTAATGATAGCTGCAAATTGTTACAAGAAAGCTAACGAATGTGAAACAGAGGGAGGTCATAATGAAGAATGGTTACACTTTTACATGATGGGAAAAGTGTGTGAAAAGATGCGCACTCCACCCTGTGAATATCTGGAGCATTACAAAGAGGTAATGATTCTTATTATTATCTATCACTAATATTGAGCACTAGGGATTTTCTTTCGGTTGATTAGTATTCATATGTATTTTATACATATTTTAATACATATAATGTTGCAGGTTCTTTGAAAAAATAACAGATTTACTCACTAAGAGATCTCAAATAAATTATCATTGATAACAAGTATTCCAACACTTGTTGACTATTAGCGTATTTCCCTATACGAGTTTGGCTATTTGTATTTTAAGTCACAATGATTTATATTTTCTACTACTGGTTCCAGTTTGTGTTTGTCCCACTGATTTACATAGTTCTCAACGGATTGCTTTTCTCATGTAATTGTGTCTGTTTTTATATTCTCTTTGAATTTTGCTGCATTCACTTATATGATTGACCATTTCATCTCTTTGTCTACACAGTCTACATTTGCTGTTTTCCTCACTGTTGTTTATCTTGGCTTTTATGTGATACCTTTTTATTGTATTGTTTTCTTTTTTGTTGCTGTAGCGATTCTTTTTCTCTGTCCAAATGTCATTTTCATTTTCATGGACATATAATTAATCTTTTGGAATTTTGGCTTATTTATTTTTCTAGTTCTTTTATATCATTCTTACAATCTTACATACCAGTTAACTTTCCACTTTTTTATCCATTTTTTTCCAGACTGTTTCTGGTAATGTTTGGTAGTAATGTATTTAATTTTAAAGTATGTTGTTAGGAACTGGTTGCTAGTGTCTACATCCGAGTTAAATTCTCATCTTTCAAGTTTAGAATCTGTGCTAAGACTAACTCATCTGCTTGTCTACTTCATTTCCTCATCTGAACCAGATCTTCTGAGTCTACTCCAATCTAATCTGTTCTATCAGCTGGTTTCCTAAATCTATCTACTTTCAACTGGAAATCCTAAATGTTGGGTAATTTTCTTTTCAGCTGACCACTGGAGCTTTCTTTTCTGCTTCATACAAAACTATTGCAGCCTCATTGAACCCATCTTGTAGTTTTCATTTGAGGACATTAAGTGCTAGTAAACAAAAGCACTGGTCTTTAGAAAAGGAAGTATAAGCTGTCATCGCAGCCATACAAAAAAATGGCAGCACTTTTTAACAAAGTGTCATTTCACATTGCTTACTAAGATCAGTGGTTTTTATTTTTAATTTAAAAAAATAAATGATAAAAAATTTTATTTTTAATTTAAAAAAAATAAATAACATTTTTTTATGAATGAATGGTAAAAATTTTTTATTTTTAATTTAGGCTAAAAAAAATGAATGATAAAATTCAAAAGTTGACTTTTACTATTAACTACCAGGGTGTATTTTTGGAATCATAATTGGTTTAAACTTTTTAGGAATTTTTCTAATGTAAAAAACCAGTATCTCCAATCTTTTGTAGTGAAGAGTTTCAAATACCTGTGATCACAGAATTTTATCTTTTTTTTTTTTTTTTTTTTAAGAGAGAAAAATATACATTTATAATCCGGGTTATTACATCGTAAGCAGAGAAAATAGGATTATTCACCACATTTTTTATATATATATGTTATTTTCTCTAATTAACAATAACAGACACCATAACGTTCAGCGCTGGACAACTACTTACTTAATTTGACACTCATAGTCTTTAAATCAGTAATAAGTATATTTCTCCTACCTCCATCAAAACTTATATAACTGGATTCACAATAAAATTTACTTTCAAATAGTATTTTAATATTTTTGTTGTGATTTGTATATTTAAAGAAATCACTATTTACATCCGACTATTTATGACGAAACCTGTCAGCATAGTATACCTGCTGGTGGTAGATCACTTTTTTTGTTGCAATATTTTGGACTTGTAATGGGGATATGATCCCACACAGTCAGACGATTCTATTTATAAATGATGTTTCTAGGAACTAACGAATCGAATTAATTCACATTCTGCTACCAACCAATCAGAAACCAGAATTGCTTCATAAATATTAAACCTTTTCTGGAGCAATTTCACATGTTTTTTTTCCGTCTCAATACGGTAAGAATATTTTGCTCTGTGGAACTGTCTACTGCAAACAAGTCACCTCTCAGGACTTGTGTGTAACAACGAACCATCGGAAACTGTTCTGTCTACTACAAACCAGTCACCTTTCAAAACTTGTTTAGAACAACGAACCATCGGAAACTATTCTGTCTACTGCAAACCAGTCACCTCTCAAGATTTGTTTAAAATAACGAACCATCTGAAACTCAAAATGGCTTATACTTCTAGAGGTTATGGGCCCAGCGTGCCTCTTTATTTCGATGGATCCGAATCAAAATTCGAATTGTGACAAGTTAAATTTCTAAGATATCTACAAATCCAAAAGCTACACAAAGTACTTAAAACACAACCTGAAAACAGAAACGACCCCGACTTCATTGAAAAGAACGCAACTGTCTTTGCGGAATTAATACAGTGTTTAGATGACCGAAGTCTATCACTGGTAATGAGAGAAGCCCTGGACGATGGCTGCAAAGCATTAAACATATTGAGAGAGCATTATTTATCGAAAGGAAGGCCCAAAGTTATTTCTTTATATACTGAACTGACCTCTCTAAAACGAATGGAAGCCGAAACTATTACTGATTATTATAAGAGCCGAAACGACTGCAAATACTTTAAAAATGTCTGGTGAAGTTATAAGTGACAGTCTGTTAATTTCCATGGTTCTTAAGGGATTACCGAGTGATTTCAAGCCATTTACAACCATGATAACCCAGAAAGAAAAACCCATGACTTTTAGCCAATTCAAGGTAGTTATGAAGAAACTGAAAAAATGATCACAGAACAAAACGAATCCACAAATATAATGAAATTTAAAAATACACACATAAAAACACCAAAATTAAATTATACCCATGCCAGGAATAAAAACCGCAACTTTGTCAAAAACAATTTTTCTGCTAAGAAAAATACAAAAATTATTTGCTATAATTGTGGACGACCTAATCACAAGAGTTTCCAATGTAGATACAGGACTCAAAATGGTGACTCCATTAAAAATGTGGAGAGCTTTGTTAGCGAACACACATTTTTATTTTCATGTACGTTTGATGCAATAATAATTTTCTTGTCGATTGTGGGGCCACGGCACATGTGATTACAAAGGAATCTGATTTTATCAATTTTGACCTCAACTTTAAGCCACAAAATCATTTTGTAGAACTAGCTGACGGGAGTCGAGTAAATGATATCGTTTTGAAAAGAGGCAATGCGAAAATCTCGCTAAAGAACAATAAAGGTGAACTATGTTTCTGTATTTTAGAAAACGCTCTTCTAATCCCAAAATTTAAACAAAATATATTTTCTGTACAAGCTGCCACAAAACAAGGTGCAAATATAAACTTTAGCCCCAATAAATCAAAACTGGTATACCCGAATGGAACTGTATTCGACATTAAAGAAAATGGAAGACTATATTATTTAAATAGCGTAGTCCCATCAAAAACCACCTGCCATGATCTACAGACATGGCATAAAATTCTTGGACACTGCAATATTCCTGATATCAAAAAGTTGCCGACTGTAGTTGATGGAATGAAAATACAAACATCAAAAACCTTCAACTGCGACGTCTGTACACAAAGGAAAATGACAAACTATCAAAGCAAGATACCAGACAAAAAGGCCAAAAAAATCCTGTCAATGGTGCATTGTGACTTGAACGGTCCCGTGGAACCGATGGCCAGAGAACATTATAGATATGTGTTGAATTTCGTAGATGATCATTCAGGTTTAATAATGGTTTACTTTTTAAAGAACAACTCTGATACCCTGCTAGCAACTAAAAAATATCTAACCGACATGGCTCCCTACAGTGAAGTCAAGTGTATTCGCTCTGACAACGGTACGGAATTCACCAATAAAGACTTTGAACTTTTACTAATTAACCATCATATCAAGCATAAAACATCAGCTCCTAGATTGCCACACCAAAACGGGATTGCTGAACGTGCGTGGCGGACACTTTTTGAAATGGCAAAATGTCTACTAATTGAATCCAAACTCTCTAAAAACCTCTGGACGTACGCACTTATGGCGGCAGCCTATATACGCAACAGGTGCTTTAACAAAAAACTATCTAAAACTCCATATGAATCTTTCTGTGGTAAAAAAACAAATTTAAGCAGAATGCATATATTTGGTTCAACTTGCTTCGCATATATAGATAAAAAGAGTAAATTGAATATTAAAGCCGACAGAGGTATATTTCTTGGATACGATAAAAACAGTCCAGCCAATTTAGTATTTTTTACAGAAAAAGTAAAATAAAAAGAATCCGATGTGTAAAATTCACAGACACGTTTAATTTTATAGACGAAAACCCGTCATATAAAGAAGAAATAATTAAAACAAGCGAAGACAATAAAAATGACGGAGACAAGAGTGTCCATGATGATGATGATGATAAAGTCGAAAGATATCCCAAAAGAAATAGAAGACGACCCGATTTTTTTGTGGTCGACAATATAAAAGATTATCAAATCAACTATTGCTATTCAATGGAAAATGCGCCAAAAAGCATTAATGAAGCAATTAATTCAGAACACTGTGATGAATGGAAAATTGCCATGAAAAAAACAAATAGATGCCTTAACCGAAAATGATACCTATACGGTAGTGCCTCTCCCAAAAGATAAACATATTATTCTACAAGATGGGTCTTTACAAAAAAGACTACAGCATCAGGCGTTGAACAGTACAAAGCTAGATTTGTTGCTAAAGGGTACTCTCAGATTTACGGTATAGAATATTTTTCTACATTTTCACCGACCACAAACCTAATGACAATTAGAATTTTACTGCAAATCGCATCACAATATGACCTAAACATCCATCAAATGGACGTAAAAAATGCTTATTTCAATGCCCCAATAGACTGTGAAATTTATATTATCCCTCCAGAGGGATTTATAATGAAAAATAAAAATAGCATGTGGAAACTTAACAAGTCATTATATGGTTTAAAGCAAAGTGCTCAGTGTTGGAATACAGTATTTCATGATTATATTATTAAACAACAATTCAGATAATGTGCTGTAGACCCCTGTTTATATACCCAACACGAAGACGATAAACTACTGATTTTGGTTTTGTGGGTCAATGATATTTTAATCGTATCAAACTGTGACATAATGTTAACCGATGTTAAGAACAAATTAAGTAAAAGATTCAAAATGACCGATCTTGGCAAAATATCCTGGTTTTGGGGAATATAATTTACTCAAAGTAAAGGACTTGTTACAATGACTCAATCGAGATACATCGACAAAATACTATTAAAATTTGGAATGGGAGAGTGCAAGAAACGCTCTACACCGGTCGAAAATGATATTAATAAAAATATACACACAGAATAATAATAATAAATGACACACAATATCGTGAAATTATAGGTAGTCTTATATATTTAATGACTGCAACCAGGCCCAACATATGCTATACAGTAACAAAACTGTCACAAAAATTAACACGACCGACAATGAAGGATTTAAATAGAGCTAAACAAGTCCTGCGTTATTTAAACGAACTAAAGAACAGAAAATCAAGAAATCCCCTAAAATTAGAAGGTTTTTCGGATTCAGACTGGGAAAACGAAGATCGCAAAAGTATATCTTGATATTGTTTCAGACTCTCAGAAAATGGGCCTATTATTTCATGGAAATCTAAAAAGCAACAGATTGTATCTCTCTCTACGTGTGAAGCAGAATTTATCACGATCACACACACGACCCAGGAAGCACTCTACCTTAAAAATATCCTAAAGACTATTTTAGAGCCAGAATTAACTAAAAGCCCCGTAGTAATTGTGGTTATCAAGCCAGTATAAACAAGCCAGAACACGATAATCAACCAAAGATCTAAGCATATAGATATAAAATACCATTTCATAAAAAACGAGGTGAAAAAGGAGTCCATTATTTTGAATTACATATCATCAGAACAAAATATCGCTGATGTATTCACGAAACCTGCAACAAGAATAAAGTTACAGCGTTTTTTTTTTTCTTAAAACTTGTTGGGGGATTCGACTGAATAATTTTTTTTTTCATGGCCCTGTATGTATATAGTTTTCTATATATCAAAAAAAAAAAAAAAAATAGTCCTGGACAAGACGTTAAATTGTATCCATTTTATTTGTATTAACACTTTAACCTACTAATGCGTAACTAATACTTTTGCTGAAATTAAAAAAACAAAAAAACTCTTTGTAATTTTCCTTTTCCACAAAATACTTTTTGCATGCTTATTTTAAGGTGTGCAGAAATTACAATTGACCTTTTATTTTTTTTGTGCACATTAGTTTTCTTTCTTATTTTTCGAAAATGTCCTATCTTTTTTTGCATTGTTTTCATCAACAAAAAAAAACTCTTTAAATGGGTACATTTATATGTATGCGTTTTTCTTTTTCTTGTCTTTTTTTTTTTAAAACTGCATAATCAAATTTAAGAAATGGCTTCTTTTTTCACATACCCACCCATTTTTAAGGTTGAAATACCTTCCATTTCTTTTATTTCTCTTCTCTGTATACTTATCTATTTTGACATTTGAACACAATTAAAAATGGCGTCTTTTTACATGCTAAAATTCTAAGGTCCAAATGATTTCTAATTTTTGTTATGTATAAGTGAATATAAAAATATATTTATTTTGAGCAGAATGAACACAAGGGACTTCCCCATTATAAAAAATAGGGAGGATGTTGCAATATTTTGGACTTGTAATGGGGTATGATCCCACACAGTCGGACGATTCTATTTATAAACGATGCTGCTAGGAACTGACGAATTAATTCACGTTCTGCTACCAACCAATCAGAAACCAGAATTGCTTCATAAATATTAAACCTTTTCTGGAGCAATTTCACATGTTTTTTTTTCCGTCTCGACACGGTAAGAATATTTTGCTCTGTGGAACTGTCTGCTGCAAACAAGTCACCTCTCAGGACTAGTGTGTAACAACGAACCATCGGAAACTGTTCTGTCTACTGCAAACCAGTCACCTTTCAAAACTTGTTTAGAATAACGAACCATTGGAAAGTCACCTCTCAAGACTTGTTTAAAACGACGAACCATCTGAAACTTTTCTGAAACTAAACATGGTTACACTTCTAGAGCAAATAAGCGATTGGGGTGTGTTCACATAAATATTCGAAGCAAACGTTGTACCCATTGACGACGTTTCTAATTGTTTTAGCTAATCAGGGAAAAGAATTGTCTTTGCTACGGAATTTGAACATAACACGTACGTCTTTCCAGTCAAAAGTTAGAATATCTCAAAGTTGACGCTTTATAGTACAAAGATAAGTAAAGATAGAAACTGTGTTCAAACGCCCTTTAATAGCAAAATATTAATTTCTTTTGTCCTAAAGTTTGAAAAGAATTGGATCAATAATTCTTATGCTAGAATCATTAGAAATAGTGACAAGCGCATTATAAACATAGAATTCTTGTGCGTCGTGGCGCATGCAAAAAAAAATCTGTAAACACGTGTTTGTGAATTTACAAACAAAGTATTCATTTAATTTTTGTTATTATTTAGAAAACAAGTTTTTAATTATGGAAAAGAAAAGAATATTTTTTAAAAATAAATTATTTGAAAAAGAATAACTACAATGAACATTATTTTTTGTTTTTGTTGTTGCTGTTCTTGGTTTTCGAGCTGCAAATAAAATATCTCAAAGTAAACGCTTTATAATACAAAGGTAAGTAAAGATAGAAACTGTGTTAGAATTTTTGTGCATCGTGGCGCACACAAAAAAATCTGCGGGTTTGTTTTACAATCCACAGAAGTATGAAAAAGTAGCCAAAAAAATTTAAAAAAATATACAAATAGTGGTAGAAACTCGCCCGATAATTGTTACGGTAACTTAAAGCCGTTAAAAATGAAATTTAATTATTCTAATTAGTTTAATGAACTTGAAAACATAATTGTAATCTTTACAAAATTTCCTTTTATTTGATAAGCTACAAGCCATATTTTGTTAATAATTTCTTTAAATCATGTCATACCTGCATTTTGGATTTCCTGGTCGCTATCTTGGATTTTTCATGATGTTATAATGGCAAATGATAATGTCCATCAGAATAATACTTCCTATGATGATAAAGTTTTACTTACCATTTTTCTTACCTGTTTCTATGATATTTTTACTTGAAGCTGTTAAAATGAAACTGAAATATGCTAATTAGTATGCAAGGTCGTAAATAACGCCAACTGGACCTTCATGATATTATGATAATATGTTCAAAATTTCATCATAATATCTTAAAAAGATCTGTGAAGATACAGTTTTTTAAAGATGGGTTAGTTTGTAAATTCTGCAAATTTTCTACCATTTTCAGTCACAAGTATTTGAATAGGACTGACTTAAAGCAAAATGTCCAGTGAACCACACATTTTTTGATACTTTGGTCATAACTCCAGTTCTAATGGGCCGATTTAAAAAAAACTAAAGATATTATTTTGTTTTTTATGCTCTTTTCAATAATGCTTGATTTGAGTTTATTCAATCTAAAGAAAAAAATGGTGTGCTATTGCTAATTGTGGGTTGCTTTAAAATTTCTTCATTCTTAAAATTAGTGAATATTTTATCATTCTAGAAAATATTTTTAGGTGTAAAGGCCCAATATTTTGTTTTAAAATGTGTTATAATTTAAAAAAAAAAATGCTTTCAAAATAAAAATGTCCTTTTTTATTTCATAGTTTAAAATAATTAAAATATAAAGAAAATATAAAGTTATAAAATTACACAAAAGTTCCATCAAATTCAAATCTTTTTTATTTTGTCTCATCTCTTCTGAATCTATGCTTAAAATCAACCTCATGCTTTTCAGGCTGCCGAACATCTTCATGAAGACTATGCTTCTTATCCAAAGAAGATCAATTATGTTGTGAGTCCGCCACACCTTGCAGTGGAATCACTTGAGGTAATAAAAAAATTTTTTCAAATTTCTTACATTATAAAATCTGACACAGTAAATCTCATTTGTCATGTTCCATTACACGTTTACAAATGAATTTTATCTAAATATTAATTACATAGTTTTGAATTTCTAACTTCTACTAATGCCACTTCTTTCTCCTCCATATAACAATGTCAGATTCAATGGCCTTATGTTCTAGGTACATCACTAGGTATTGCAGAGTCGTAGTACATCGCTGCATGTATTGCAGAGTCGTAGTACATCGCTGCATGTATTGCAGAGTCGTAGTACATCGCTGCATGTATTGCAGAGTCGTAGTACATCGCTGCATGTATTGCAGAGTCGTAGTCATAGTTGATGGTGTATGACTTGTTTCCAACATGTTTCTAGGACTTGCTGCTGCATTGGATATTCAAATTACTAGAGATTGTCCAGTGGAGACACACACTCCATTGTATCATATTTTAGTAACCGTCCCCCCAGCAGACCCTTACAGAGAGACTGTATACATGTTTCTGTGTGTGGAGCAATGACAGTTAAAAATGAGATGAAATTGAATTTGTCTTTTTTGAATCAAGTCTTTTTTATATAAAATATAATGCTGAAAATATTAATGTTTTCATAAGTATCTGCATAAATTATAAAGATTTTTTCACTTGTGTCACTTGCTTTTTAAAGATCTACAATATTTGCAAACTAAACCCTATAATAGGGACAGTATTTTTTATTTATGCTCTGTTGTATTTAACGTGAGAACTTAAATTTATATATATATATATATATATATATATATATATATAAATATATATATATATATATATATATAAATTCATAATATAGGCATTTTATATTGTCAATGAAGTCTGATAACTTTAGCAAGCAGGTGAAGAGGTTTGGCATATCCTTTCTAAAGCAAGACTTGGTGGATGTGGAGTATTTATTAGCTTTTACTATCTCTAGAACTTGTACAGCATGAGTTAGTTTATCTTTCATTTTGTATGCATATTTAATTGTTAATGTATGCCAATTTTGTATAGACAGGACTGATTTAGATTAGAAAAAAATGTCTCCTCAGTTATATTGATGTTGTGATGTAGAAATTAAAGGGATTCATTGCTAATACAGTGTTTTTTGCTGAATTGTATCCATGATTTTGAATGTTGTGTATATTTTAACAATCTCTTCACAAGTGAGCATTTCATTATTTTATCTGTTGAAAACATGTAGAAATGACAAGTCTTAATTATTCGTACTTGCATTTTTATCATATTAAAAATTGTACTTTGAGAGAAATTATTGGAAATTCATGAAAGAATATCCATCAATTATTAAGCATATGAAATTTTATATAAAACAATGGAAAAATAGCAATCTAAATGAGATTTTGAAAAATCGAGGTGAAAAATAATTCCCAACCCAAAACTACCCCCTTCCTACCCTAAATGTGTTTCATATAAGTAAAAAAAAAAAAATCATTACAACTTGGATAACTACATACATAAGTTAATATTAAGTTATTAACAAGTATGAATGTAATAATATTGCTCAGATGATTGCTCTTACATGATTTGAATGCATTCAAATTTTATTTTTCATTTCATTAATCGATCTTCTTAATTGACACATACTAAATATGGTCCCTCATCTTATTCATAAACATATTGTTCATTATTCATTTTTACTGAGAAAGACAAAACTTTTTATAAACAAGGGATATATTACAAAGACAATGGAAAAATACGGTTGTCAAAACTAACAAAGCCTACTTCAATGAATTATATATATTACTAACAGAAGTACCCAGCATTGATAGGTCATATAAGACAAAGAGAAAAAAGATGGTTGTATTTAAACACATTTAAAACAAAAATTGGTTGTATAAGACAATGAGAAAAAAAAGATGGTTGCATTTAAACACATTTAAAACAAAAATTGGTTGTATAAGACAAAGAGAAAAAAAGATGGTTGCATTTAAACACATTTAAAACAAAAATTGGTTGTATAAGACAAAGAGAAAAAAAGATGGTTGCATTTAAACACATTTAAAACAAAAATTGGTTGTATAAGACAAAGAGAAAAAAAGATGGTTGCATTTAAACACATTTAAAACAAAAATTGGTTGTATAAGACAAAGAGAAAAAAAGATGGTTGCATTTAAACACATTTAAAACAAAAATTGGTTGTATAAGACAAAGAGAAAAAAAGATGGTTGCATTTAAACACATCTAATAAAAAATTGTGTACATTTCCAGCATCCTAAATTCACTTTTTAACAAATATTCATAAAATTAATAAAAAGGTTTAATATCAGTTATTTGTTGCATACGAATATAAAGTGTCAGTAAGATGACGTATATTTGAAAGCACACTCATTGCCGTGAATGTCTTGTTTAAGTAGCCCGCTCTCTCCTCTCCTCATGCAAACGGGCGAGTCTACTTCTATGGGGGTGTGATGCTAAGACCACTCCGGTCTTGTAACTGGGCATCTTGGGTTCAATTCCACCTCTAGAATGAACTTGTTGAAAATCAAGTTTTACACATAGAAAAAAAAAAGTTCAGCGCTTCATAAACTGCACAATGTTCATTAAGTGCATAAGGACAAATAAATGTGTACGTTTTCAGCATTCCATATTCATTTTTCAAAAAGCAATATCAGAAATTAAAACTCTTTTTATCCTGTTTAATTGCAAAAGCTTACCGAAATAAACGTTTTCAGAAATATGTTAAAAAAGAACAACAAATGTCCATCATAAGATGGGCACGAATTCGAACACAAAACTAATATTTTTCAGTAAACACTCTAACCCATTAGGCTATGGTGACAGTCAATATCATGAAGGTGCAAATTTATGCACTTAAAAATGTCCAAAAGTTGAAGCAGTTCACACATGCGTAGATGTTGTAATTTTTTAAAAAGAGACGATTCTACGTGACCCCCCCACCCCACCCCACCCATTCTGCGGTCATTAAGGTAGAAAACTGAATATTTTGTTCTAAATTTCACATATTATGCATCAATCACTGACAGTACCAGACTCATTCTTATTCACTTTGAATTTCAAAAATTTTAACAAGACATACAGACACAAATAATTTTGGAATCTTATAAAGATATCCATCATTCCAGTAATCATAGTAAGTATCCCAAACCAAAATTTTATTTTCATTATATTAGTAATACACACGGACGAAAAAACGCTTTGGATAATCACAGATTTCAAGGTAGTTCTACTAAAATAGCCATATTTTTTAAACCAAAGCACTTCAAGTCTTCAAATTATTACTGTTTTGTTCGGAAATGAATATACTTTCAAATGAATTAATAAATATGAATGTACATTATATATTTTAAGAGTTTTAAGCAAATAAAGTGATAAAAATGTGAACGTCATAAAATGGCGTTTTTGGTAAGGTTTTGCAATGAGCCCCCCTGTTTTCTAAAGGTCCGTACCGTGATTGTATGAAGAATTTCGTCATGAAATTTGGGAACCAATCAGTAGAGGTGTTAATCTTAATACTGTCAAGTGTCCGAAATATTTTTGACCATTTCTTTTTTTGTCGTGTTAAAAATAAGACTTTAATATGACGAGTATCGAACATTTTGAAAAAAAAATTCTTCGGACACCCAGTAGTAAGTAAATCAATCTTTTTACTATCTTTATCAATTAAAAGTATTATTTTATGTTGAGTAGGACCGCGGTAATTGATAATTTAAAAGAACCTACCCGAAAAAAAAATTGTTTCTATTTCTCGAATTTGGTCAAATGAAGTTAGTATTACTAGAAGCAGCAGCAGCAGCTCCAGCCTGTAGAATCAGCAATAGCACAGTGTAAACAACATGCGTTCTTTAATTTTTATTCCAGAACGAATTAAGAAAAACATGAAAATATGAATATAAATGTTCTTATGTTTAATTAGAGCTATTTTGTTATCAGAATAACATTAGTTTAGAACTATTCGGTTTTCAGAATGTATAATAACAACAATCCCAACCAATTCGGCATTATGAATCTGTTGCAATTTCTCACATTTCTCGTCAAATTTAAAAACATGGTTAAAAAAAACAAAATAAACTTTTGTAGATATATAGCTTGCATGCACTTTTATTCTTTAAATTAGTTTTGAATAGCGAATTAAAACAATGTTTTACTGCGAACAGCCACAAATGTTTTTTTTCAAAATCAAAATAAGTATCAAAATCTCGTTTATACATAGATTCGAAAAAGTTGTCAAAAAACAAATATATAACAAATAAATGTTATCAAAGGCAAGATAAGTTACTTTTCTACCTAACTGGATAATTTTCTAGTGTTTTTATTTAATGTAACATGTTTATTCAGCTCGAAAAACGTACAGTGTTTACCGATGTATTGGAAAATTAAAAATGGCGCCTGGCCCGACTCTCTTTGACACAGTAAGTTTTAGAAAAGGAGTTAAAAATAAAAAAAAAACTATACAAAATACTGTTAAAAACTCACCAAATATATGTCAGCCTATGTCACGGTAACATATATTGAGCGAGTTTCTAGCAGTATTTTGTCTACTTTTTTATTTTTAACTCTTTTCCCCAAACTTACCGTTTCAAGAGTCGGGCGCCATTTTAAATTCGTTCGTATTCCTAAAACACTCTTTAACCCTAATAATAACACTAAGTTCGAGTGGCAAGCCCCCCCCCCAACAAAATACCTCTGTAAGCCACATACAAGCATCTAAAACAAATAAACAAAAAATAGATCCTTCCTTAAAGAAAAATACACATAAAAATAAATTGGTTAACTGTCCTAAAATGCTAGAATGGCCAGGAAATGGTGAATTATTTTACATTAAATTTTTGTGAAACTAACCGCTCCCCCTCTAATATTGTTTTTGTTAGCTTTGTCTCTGTCAAGTTTTCAGTATGTTCACACATAATTTTCCTTAGCCCCTACAATTAATTCAAAGTCCGAATGGCAACCCTCCCCATATTCTCATTGCATAGAAACCCTCTTAAAACTACACATAATCATCTTAAAAAAAAAAAAGCATGCATATTTTCCCATAGAAAAAAAAACAGTTAACTGCCCTAAAATGCTAGAATGATCTGTAATAGGAAATTATTTTACATTCAATTCTAAAATAATTTGTTTATCTTTCATTAAAGTTTTTCATGGCATTTTATACATAATTTCCTAAAAAGGTAGAATCACATTTTGGAGGGGTGGTCAGAAGGAGTTGAGTGGGGTTAAACAGAAGGTGTTAATCTACAATAATACCAAAGAAATATTGCAATATATTCATTTTTAAATGGTCTTATGTTTAGATTTAAGTTTTTTGTACATAAAGCACATTACAATTCAACTTTGAGTTCTCCAACTTCTTTTCTGTTTATGGATACATGGCATTTTTAAGGAATTGCTGCATATTTATGCACATTTACTGCAGATTATTTGGAAACCATAAACTTTGGAAGATTTTCAGTTGCATATTCTGATTCCTTGTACAAAAATACACTTATATGGTAAATTTCATTTCTTAGTCTTGTGTTTTAACAAAGATATGACATTTTTACTGAAAAAGTAGTGTAAAAAATGTGACGAAACACATATGGTCTTAAAGAGGGGAAAATATCCAAACGTGTGAGGCACAAAAATAGCCATAACTTCCTTAATTTTAATCAGATTTTAAAAATTTAAAAAGATTCTTTCTTAGCTCATCAAGCTCTTTCTATGCATACCAATATTGAAATATTTCAAGCTATTTCAATTTTTTCATGTGTATTGCTACATTATATCTAAAAAAAAAAAATTAATGTGGTCATATAGATTTTTGTAAACCATAAACAAAAGTACAAAATTTATTTTGGTAGCTCAATTAGCCATCAAGGTATGATTGTTCAAAGTTTGTCGGAAAGTTGAAAACTTGCTATCATGGTCCAGAAGCCAAATTTCATAGTATATGACTAAAACTGTAAGCTACTAACAAGTGAAAAATCGTTATAAATGTAATGTCATCTTGTGGTAAATGAAAATTAATACTAATGAAAGCAATAATTATTAGATGAAACCAACCTAAACACTAGGCAAAATCACACTACCGACGGGAAAAGAGTGCAAATATGACACGGAAATGCAACTTTGACTTCATATCAATTTCATTTCAAAAACTAATGTATTGAATCTTCTTAGTAGGATTATTAGATTACACATTAGAGATCAAGATTATTTATAATTAAAAGAAAAAATTGATAAAACCACTCAATTATGTAAAAGCAGTCGAACAGACAATTTGGTAAAAAGGGCAAAAAAGGGTTTTAAAAAAAATGAGTCAAAAGTATACGTTACTGAAATTGCAGTAAAAATGTAACGATTGGAGGTAGAAGCTTAAAACTTTAGTAATTTTAGGTGAGGAATTCAAAAAAATGTTTGCCTTGTTTCTAATAACAAAACTTTTTGCTACAGAAATATTTTTATTTTTGGGAATTTTAAACTCACCAAAAAAAGGACTGACAACAATAAGATTTAGAAATTTTTTATACAAAAAGTCACAAGCCATTTTTTCAAACATTGAAAAACTTTCAACTTAAAAGATAAGTAAACAAGTAAGATATTTTATAGGCAGAGGTCTTACTACAAATCCTTTCTTTATTGATTTTCTCTCAGAATTCTTTCATAGGTTTCTGCTATGGTAGATATATCAAGAACACTCCAAATCCTATCATCACTTGAAACTGGCATTACCTCAAAATCCCATCTGTAAACAAATGCTGACTCTACCTGTGCAATGTCATCTGACAAAGGCCATCGAAAAAATCTTTTCTATCTTTGGTTTGCGATAAAAATGTTATTCAGTGCTGGATGCAGATATAACCTCAATGACTTGGCCAATGTAAAAGTTGGTGTCATAGTAGACAGCAACCATTGTCCTTGATGCTCATAACTGAAGATATCCTGAGATGGTTCTTCATCACAACTGCAGGAATTATCTGAATCTCCAGCAGATTCACTAAGGGACTTTTTTGTTGCTTTGAATCAACTGGATTTCTTCTCAAGTAGTCAGAGAGAGCAGCTTCCAGTTGAACTTTATTTCCACTGGTGTCGATTTTGACACTTAACACAACTTGAGATATCTCAGTTCAAGTTTATCAAAAACACCTGATAGAATATATATGTCTCGGGGGCACTTCTACAGTTTATCGCCGAAAATGGAGACACCATTTTTTGTCGCACACCTGTCGTTAAAATCCGAGGTAGAAATCAGTATTTTAAACTATGACCAAAGCATGTAATAAATAACAAAAAATTAAACTAATGATTTTTCGGTTTCATTTAAATTAATTTGTTGTTGAACCTTTAAAGTTGCTTTAATTCAAAAAAATGTTTCATTAAAATCATTTATTTGTTAAAAAAAATAAATAAATTTTTTTTTATAAAAATCCAATGCTGCTTTCATTACAGAATTGTTTTAGTAAAATTATATTTTCTTAGGCAAACTTTTCAATAAATGTTTTCCAATTTTTCTCTTGATGAATTTTTATACAGTAAATGTTTTGGTTTTCAGATGGTGCTAGCCCAGTTTAGACAATTATGAATATTCCATTTTCTGTTTTTAATAATAAAAATATATATACGTTTCATGAAAAACATTCCCGTTTTCATTAATTTCAATTAAACAATTACGGATATGTTTTTTTTTTGTTTTTTTTTTTTGGCTTTATTTACTTTTTTTTATATTTTTTTCCGGAAGTAATTAAATCTAGTTTAATTTTTTTGTGATTTCTAACTTCAGTCATAGTTTAAAATACTGATTTCTCCCTCAGATTTTGACAACAGGTGCGCGAAAAAAAAAAATGGCGTCTCCATTTCCGCCGATAAACTGTCTTGGGAATTATTAAACAAAAAAAAAATTTTTTTTACAGTGAAATTAATTTTTTCATTTACATGCCACGTGCACATAACTTATATTTTCAGTTATTATTTTTTAATTAATATACAGTGTAATTAAAAAATAATTTAACAAAATCAAATTTATCAAAAACGCCTGATAGAACATGAACAAAAAAATGCACATTTTTACATGAAGTTAATGTTTTTATTTACACATGCACGTAAATTAAAACTTCGCTATATTTTGTTTTTTTGTTTTTTTTAAGTAATGTAAATGTACAGTCTAATAAAAAATTAATTTAACAAAATGTTAGATATATCAAAAAACGCCCGACAGAACATAAGAAAAATAAATAACCAAAAATTGAGGCAAATTTTTTAAATTGAAAAAAAAATTACGTCACATTCACACGCAACTAAAAATGTTTTGTTTGTTTAAAATGTACCCAGTTTAATTTTTAAAAGATAATTTAACAATGCTGAAGTTTATCCAACCAAAAGAAGATAAAGCAAAGAACATATGTATACCCCTATCGACTGCGTTGCCTGTCGCCGGGAGCGGAGTTGGGCTGTATCTTAAAGGTAATTCCACTCCTGATGGCTCGGGGTTACATTTTTGAAAATAAATAAAATAAAATTCAATAAACTTGTCAAATAAAATTCAATAAACTTGTCAAATAAAATTCAATAACTTTGCATCTGGACCCTTCAAGTTTCCAGCGACTTTTAACCTTCTTCAAAACTTCAAAAGCTTTTGAAAGCATTTAACTCTCAAACTCCTTGCAAATTAAAAGTCTTTAAACTGGCAAAGATTTATTCATAAGTCCTTGTCGTGGCTTGATCATCTAGTTTTTATCTTTGTCTTCATCTTTTGTTCATCTAGAGGTTAGGACCTTAATAAGTATGCCAGACGCTCACTGGTTGCTGGAACTCCTCGCTTTTCTACTTGAACATGCAACTCGTGCATAACCCTAAGTTTCTGTGGCAGTTCTGCTCTCATGATGACTGGTCAGTAACACTATCACAAGGATACTTCAGCTGGTCGTCTGATGTTGGACGTTGAGGAGTAAGTCCTTTTTCACAGGCAGGGGCATCGTTCTCGTCTACTGCATCTTGAAACATCGGTCTAGGGAAGAATTCATTTCACAACCACAGGCAAGCAACAAAAGAAATCACAAAGGCAGTCTTTTTAGTAACATTAATTATTCAACATTATTACAAGTATAGTCTCAGTAAGGACATGAGCTAGTAGCTTTTATAAGCTTGGTAAATCAGACTGACTTCTGGGTGCGGGATTATAATGGTTTAAATTAAGTTTTTTCATTTCGATTATCTGTTAAGATAACAGATTTCTTCTTTTTATCATTGTCATCATCACTGTTACATCCAACAATGTGAAATCCCTGAACTCATGTTAGAAGGACCACCCAGAAGACTGATCCGCAACAAGCAAGACAACCCGACGTTGTCCAGTCCAAGTCCTTGTCACAATGAAAGTTTGAAGGAAGATATAGAAAATAAACAACTGGCATTATTTTTTAAGTTGTAAATTTTCATTTCTTTTATTGATGTGCTTGTCGCACTAAAAATATTATTTTAAACTTTCTATAACTTTTAATTAAACAAAAACAAACTCAAGAACGTCGATATTAATGAAACAAGTTGTTTACGTTTTTGGTCGTGCGCCTCATTCATGCTGACAATTTTCATGATGATACTTCTTACTTGGATCACTTGGGATTAAGTTGTAAATCTCGATGTGTAGGTACACTCACTTTTATTAGTGGCGCTCCTTGATTTATTAGCATAGTAATATGACACCAACAGCTTATTAAAGAGGAGATATTTCTCTACAAAACGGTGCCATTTTCAGAATTTTTTTAATTGAATTTCTTTCATATTTCTTTCATTGAAGTTTTCAAGTTGGATTTTTTTTGTGTGAAAAACAACTTAAAACCCTTTTTTAAGCTCACCATATTGATAAGTGACCTTTTTTCTTTAAAATAGTACTATCTTTTTTATACGTAGAGACTCACAATACCGCGTGCATCAAATGTGAAAAAAAACAACATTTTTTTTGTGTGTAAAAAAATAAAATGACGTTCATCAAAATTAGTGACATAACTTGAAGTAGCCTAAAAAAAAAAACTATTAAAGACACAAGTAAAAGAATTATATATATATATATATATATATATATATATATATATATATATATATATAAAGCAAAAAGATTAAATCTTATTTAAATCAAAACTTTATCAAAATAACCCAAAAAATAAACGAGATATCGCAAGTTGAAGTTAAGGGACATTTAACTTTATTTACCAGTTTTCGCATCTTAAACTAGGCTAGTTTGGGATACCTAATTATAGAAGCAACCATACTTATGAAAAAAGAATTTCTAAAACTACCTGTCGAATATACCTGGTGAACCAAGTGCAAGAGAAATATAAACAATTGCACTCCAAGGAACGGTTAGAATTTTAAAAAGAGCTCTTGGTTGGAGTGACTGAAATAGTGAGTGAATACCAGATGCCCCATCCCCATAAAAACAAAATGATTAGAAAATTAAAACACATGAAAAACATACACACTCTTTTATATAGTAGATGATTGTTATAAATAGATTTTACTAATCCTAAATGTTTCATATGGAGGAGACAAATTCTTTTTATCATTTGATGTTTTCTTTTTGTGTTTTAATATTTGTTTCTTTATTTTCTAGATCTATTACCGTCAGCATGTGGCCATACTTAAAGAGCTGCTCCACAAGAAGACAGAAGATTTAGATCTGGATTATTTTGAACATTATTTGGGAGAAGTGGCTGAAAGTCCATTTGCTCATTTCCAAGAAAAGAAACAGCGCAAAGATCTGTAAGAAAATCTTTAAAATGTTTTTTTAAAACATTTTGTATGCATAATCATTTGTTGAAGAGTTGACATTTTGAAGATGAAAAAGATCAAAAGCACAAATGACTACTGCAGAAAATTTGTTTGAAGAAAAAAACTCTTAACATCATCCTTAGTGGGAAACTCATTTTTTTAAGTAAAGAAACAGTTAAATACAAAACAAAAAAACAAATTGATTTTATTTATTTCTTTTTGTCTTTTTTTTAATAATGTTTAATTTAAAATGAATAAACCTTTTGTAGTAATATTTCTCGCACATTAACTATATTTAATTAATACTATTCGTAAACGTGCATAAAATATTAGATTAATATATAATTAATCATTGAGAGGTTAAGGTTAGGTGGATAATGACACAGATTGGTGACCTGGGCGGCTCAAGTTAATATTCAGTCGGTGCCATAGTATAAATTTCACTTACGGATGTTGGCAACCTTCATGTGATTCCTCCTTCAAGAATGCCTACAAAAGAATCAAGCTGGTCAACAAATTTGTGCCAAGCTGACTGTACGAATTTACTCTTTTTTTCTTAATTACAGATATTATTATTCATCATAAAATTACAGATATTATTATTCATCATAAAATTACAGATATTATTATTCATCATAAAATTACAGATATTCATCATAAAATTACTCCAAATGAGAAGTATTGACATTTTGTCAGCTGTTAAAGGTGTCAATTTCTTTTAATACAATACAGTTCATGTTATTAGAATTTCTACGTTTTTGTTTGTGTATTGTGTATTTTGTATTTTTGAGTTTATATCTTTCTACTTCATTCTGTGTTCATAAGCTTTATGCTTTTTATTTAATTTTTTATTCACATCAAACAAGTCAGATTGAGACTAAAGCATACTGTGAAGTAAGATTCCTCTGTAGGTATGGCCCCAAAGTGAGTAAGTTGAGTTAGGGTGTAGCGAGATGCTTACATATGTATTTTCTTGGATGTTCAGGGAATTCAAGTAAACAGAACCAAGAGAGGATTCCAAAGCAGTTCAACAAAAAAAAAAAAAGCTTTTATAGTAGAAAACGTTCCAGCATGTGAGTACTTCTGAAATAAAGGGGTGGAATTTTTTGCTGGCTGTCAGGTTAGCCAAGATATTTATGTCAAGGGGCACTAGTGCAGTGAGTTTGTCAGAACACATTAAAGTTCTTGTAAAACAAACACAGGGATGCAACATTAAGACAAATACTAATAGATGCTGTGAAACCTATCAGATTAGAGACTTTGGGGGGGGAGTATTCTGTCTCAGATGTGACTATCACTCCATATATGGGCAAATGCTGGCTTTGTAGAAGTTTCTGATACTGACAAGTGTGAGAAGTTTTCTAGCATGGTAGGAGCCTACTTCCCTTTCAGCAACCTTGGCAATGTTTTTATGTATTTGTTTCAATTCATGTTACCTGTGGCTGAGGAATTTGGATGATGAACTTTCCAGTAGGGTGCTATTAGCCATGGCAATCAGTGATGCAAAAAGGTTTCTTGTCTTAGTAGATGAATGTATACGTGCGTTTCTTCAATGATTCAGTAAATGAATTAAGAAGAGCAGTATACATAAATGATTGAGTCGACTATAGGATAATCAAGGTTAACACTGCCTTTGGAGGTCTCTGATTCACTGCGTATGAGCATAGATAAATTCAGCTGCAAACCAAACTCCAGGTATACAGAACTATGATTTTTCCCATCCTCATGTATGACTGTATATGCCAAATGAGAAGTATTGATATTTTCTCAGTTGTTAAAGGTGTCAATACTTTCTCAATACAATTTCTTTTAATACAATTCAGTTCATGTTATTAAAATTTCTACGTTTTTGCTTATGTATTTCATATTTTTTCTTTTTCATCACTGATTGCCTGGCACCTACCAGAAACTTCTTAGACAATAGGACCATCCACGTTGTCATTGATGTACGTACATCCAAGCAGCATAACATTAATGCGGGAGTGCCTCAGGGGTCAATCTTTGGACTATTATTATTCTTGAGATTCACAAACAACCTCCCTGATAATATTGTCCGAGATGGGTATATTTGCTGATGATAGCATGCATGAGGGAAGAACGGATCTACATAAATCTAAGACAATGGAAGAATCATTAAAAAATGATCTCCAGACCGTAGTGAAATGGGGTTGCAAATGGATGGTAACATTTAATGCTAGTAAGACTAAGTTGCTTTCCTTTAACAATTACAAAATGCCTCTCCAACCCCTTATATCCATGACAAATAACACCCTACCTGAGAATTCTTCATTCAAACTCCTCGTCCTAACATTTGCGGGCAGTATGAACTGGAACAAATAGATTGAGGACATTGCAAAACCTGCTGCAAAGAAGATAGATCTCCTCTATTGAGCTAGAAGACTACTCATACCTGAGAATATTCTGTACATCTACAGGGCCACCATTCGTCCATGCATGGAGTATTGTTGCCACATCTGGGTTGGTGCATCTACTACTCTAACCTCTCCCTCTTGGATAGGGTTCAAAATGAGTTTTCAATCTAATCGGTTCCACTTTGTCAACTAAGCTCCAACCTCTGTCCCATCGCTGCAGTGTTGCATCACTGTGTCTGTTTTACAAATATTTTAATGCAACGTGTTCTGATGAACTCGTTGCACTTGTGTCCCTTCAACATACATATCTCCGACAAACCCGCTTAGCTTCACTGTTGAGGTCCCTAAATGCCAGAAAGCTTTCTATTCTAATAATTTCCTTCCTCGAACAGCTAAACTTTGGAATTTCCTGCCTCTTACCAGCTTCCCTGACTCTACTGATGTGTAGAAGTTTAAACGTAAAATAAATCAACATCTCGTTAATCTATCCTAACCCGACGGTCCCGATTAGTAGCCCCTTACGTCCAAGTGACGATATGCCTTGTTAAGGGTAAATGTGAATATTAAAAAAAAAAAAAACATGCTAAGAAACTGAACAATTTTCACATAACCTGCCTCCATTGATTAAGACAACATACCAGACACAGAGGTCAAACCGGTCAAGCCTCTCATCAATACACTTCATGCTGCAGCAGTGTCACATTCATTGAGCAAGTCATATCTGTCACATTAATGCAATTGGGAACTGCTTGTGAATTTGATATTCCCTAGAAACATCCTCCTTTGGAGGAAGTCAGTTGAATCCACTGGGGGTGCATGCCGCTGGTAAAATAAAATATATGCCGCATGTCAGATTGAAAACTTCAAAAACAGCTCCTTTACAGTGAGCTGTCCAAATAAAAAGGAACTGCAAAAGGACAGCTTAAAGGTGTCCTTCAACCGATTTAGTTTGTATTCCAACTCGTGGGAAAACCTAGCCCAAGACAAATGTTCTTGACATACTGCAAGACACAAAGGAGTCACGGTTGCTGAATCTGTATACACTGAAGAGCGCAACAGGAAACATACGATTTGAAAAGACAAAGCAGTCAGCATCTCTGTTACACAATCATCAAATGATTTACATGCGGCAAATACTTCAGATTCGTCATCTCCAAACTCACAAAACAGCTGCATAATTTTTGTAATCGATGAACATCAGGTTTTTTTAAAATCTTCCAAAATAAATGTGCGTATATTTATTTCCCCAAAACCCCTGGTTTTGATGAAGGGGAGACTAAAACTTGCTGCTATGATTTCAAATAATCTGAAATAACAGCAAAGGGAGACTTGATTCCAAATATTTCTCATATGTTATATCTCCCCTCTTTTAGAAATAGAGAACGATTATGAATATCTCCAGTATTAAATAATATTGATACACTGTGAAATTTACTTTATGAAAACGAAAGAGGGGAGATATAACATATGAGAAATATTTGGAATCCAGTCTCCCCTTGCTGTTATTTCAGATCATTTGAAACCATAGCAACAAGTTTTAGTGCCTCCTCCATCAAGGCCAGAGGTTTTGGGGAAATATCAGATATTTTGTAATTCATATGCAAAACTAGGAAAACAAATAACTATGTTTGAAATATTGGTAAAGGTGCAGTATCTTTCCACCCATAGAAAAATCCTTTAAAATTATCACTATTATAGGTTTTTGATGGTGCTGAAAACGAAAACAACAGTTAAAATGCCAGGAAACAAGTAATTTCAATGATATGAATAAATTATAGTTTTAAAAAAGTGGGGGATCACTTTTCCATATTAATTTAATGTAAAATAAACACCCACTTTATAGCCAAGGTGTCCATAAATGGGTGCTCATTTTATGTTACATTAATATAGAAAAGTGATCTCCCACTTGTTTAAATAATAATGTATGATCTAAAGGGAAAATATCACGTAGCCCATTATACAATTCAGGTCATTAGCTTTCTAACGAACGTTCATTTGTTAAATTCTGATCAGTAGTTGCCAAGATTTCTAACTTATAAATTGCCCAAAAAGGTGTGTGTGTGTGTGTGTATATATATATATATATATATATATATATATATATATATATATATATATATATATATATACTCACAGCCAAATTGAATATTGAAATACTCATCTTTGGTTCTATGGGATGAAGCTACATGAAAATTTGCAGGCTCTTTGAAGATTACAATACTATTCTATGGTTAAAATTTCATGACAATTGATAAAAAAGAACCTATATTTTCAAAACAATAAACTATGCCCAAATTTGCCTACATTTGTATATATAGTGTCCTGGCAAACCAGCTTCAGTTTTGCTGCTTTGATTGTCTCCCCTATGGCCTTGCCAGGCCACTAATATATATGCTAGAAAAATCTGGCCTACAAGTTAATAGTAGTAATTTAGTAGACTTTATTTTTCATTGTTTTTTTATGTTCTTACTGATAATATCTATTTGTTTTTCTTTTTTCCTACCAGAAAAGATCCATCTGAAGAGAGCACCTATTATAGCCAACCCCCACCTACTATAATACAACCTGTCACCCCCAAAAGTGTAACTGCTGTTCATATCACTTCCACACCACCCACCATTGCTACTGATACCATCAGTACTGCTGTGGCTGTTATTTCTAATACCATCATCCCTACAACCACTCTCACTACCACCCCTTATACCACACCTACACCAGCAAGCTCTACAACTGCTACATCAGTCTCACCTGTAACGGTTACTGTAACATCTTCATCTGCATCATCTTCATATACCTGTTCCAACCAGGATCATAACTATTTCCGTCAAAAGAGCAGTGACAGTTCCAGCCATTCCGCCTTGTCAGAAAAACCTGAGGACAATGTATCCCAATTAGACAAGATTGCCAAGACCAAAGATTGTTCTTCTTCCAAGAACACTGGCAACGTTCCCATTACAGACATGGTTGGAGACTCCGAGTCTGGCTATAAGAGTACAGTGTCATCTGATGCACTAAGAGTAACTCCTCCCAGGAAAGAGATGGAAGTTCCACCTCATCTGGGTCGAATTGACCTCAGTCAGCCGGTGTTTGGACTCGATGATCAGTTCACGACAACAGTGAACCAGGACTACCTCAACTCCACCATTGACGACAATGGCATTACTAGCCAAGCATTGGACTCATTAAATGCCTTGCTTGAATCCGAGACATTTCAAGCAGATGTGAGTGATCTATTTGACCTCAGCCCGAGTCATTCAATTGAAGAACAACAAAGTAGGGAATTATCAAATATTGCCTCTCACGTAGGTATCAACAAAAGCAGCAGCAAAGCTTCTGTCTCTACTGTGCCTATAGAGAGTACTAAACCCCTGACAAGCACTACATCCATCACAAGCAGTGTACCAGAGTCAAATAAGCTCGTAAACCCAGGCAGCCTCTCTGCGCCTCCCAAACAACTGCCACCAAAAGTTTTACCAAAATCTGTCAACTCCGAAGATAAATCGTGTGAGATGAGCAACAAAGAATTGCCAATAAAGAACAGTGTAGCAAATTTTGTAGGCAGGAGCCCAAGTCCAGAACCTGTTCCTCCTCCTAATCCCAAATCTCGGTTACAGAGACACAAAGAATTACTGGATGTTGTGGTTGGTGCTTTGCATCTCTGTCTTTCAAGATTCCCCACGCATTACAAAGCGCTATATAGATTGGCACATCTTCACTTACACCATCCGTTTAAAAAGGTAAGAATACCATTTTTTTTCTTTATTTGAATTGCACAAAATCTAATACAAATCATTACCGATGATTACTCAATAGTAAAAATAGGTGATGTTTCATGGAGTCTGCCGAGTCTTCCCAGATTTTCAGTCCTCTTGCAAATCATTTGATGTTTGTTATGAGGATTTTCATTTAATTACCTTGCTGCGCTCTGCATGTTGTATCTTGATCGTAGTAATCAGCCTTTCTATGTTATGTGTTATACATTTTGCTAGTCCATTTATCACATCCCTCACACAATCTTCAATACTAGTCCTTTTTCATTTTTACATAGAGTTGACCAGTATAATCTTCTAAGTGCATTGCATTTGTGCTTGGTAATCCATTGCCTGGTTCTTTTATCAAAGTCTTAAGTCTGTCTTTATTCAAGTTTTGAAGAGTTCAGACTAGAGATATCGCCCAAGTATTTCTTTTTTTCTTATCTCTTCTGATGCTACATTTCATGTTTTCTGACTTTGGTCAGAATCCTTCTAGCTTAAGACAATTTTAATTTTTTCCCCAATTCAGAATGCCCTTTCTTGCAAGCTGGATTTTCCGTGTATTGAAAAGCAACCTTATGTATAACTGTGCCGCTCATGAGCAGGCACGTAAATAGGAAAGCAGCAAATGTATTTTCTTTTTTAAAGTTGAAAAGGGGTTATTGTTTAGAATTAGAGACAAAACAACAACGAAGGTGCCTGGATGACACATGTCAAGAATTGAAGAAATATTAATTTAATAAAAACGATACTCTTGCAGTATTTGACCCAGATCCTCGGGATTTTCCATCAGTAATGGCTTAGGCTCAACTGGCAATCACTGGATTAAGCCAAGCTAAGTAATAGATGCAGACGAATTTCAAAGCAAACTGAAATAAAAAGGAAATACAGTAAATAAAAAATAAAAATAATAAAAAACCTACTGTAAATTTACTGAATATATTTTTTTTTTTTTTCAAGAAAAAGTTAGATTTTGTATTGTTTATTAAATTTTATTTATTTTTATGTTTTTTCAAAAGTTTTTTTTTTAAGAGAAGATAAATATTTTTTAGCCATAAATTATTAGGTGAAAGTACAGTTTTTTTTTGGTTGTTTTTTTTTTTTGCAAAATTTTTACAAGAAAACTTACATTTCTGGTCTTTTTTTTTTTTTTTTTTTAACTTTGTAGTAAACGCTTTTTTTGTCAACAGAAGTTGTTTTTTTACAAGAAAAGATGAATGATTTTTATGAAAACCATCAATTGTTAGATAAAAGTAGATTTTTTTTTTTTTTTCAAGAAAACTTACAAATTTTTGTCAACAGATGCTTTTTTGTTTTTTACAGCTGTTTATTAGTGGTGGAAGAAGTAGAGATGAAGATATTTCCTTAGGAATCTTCGGTTGACTGTTTGCTCTTCATTTCAGTACACACTTGTGTGTACTAGTCTTGCACCTCATTTTGGTTGAGAACAGTTTTTCTGGCAATAAGAGATAGTCTGCTCTGGTGTTTACATTTCTTTTTCTAAAGAATATTAATTCATTCCCCTGCTTGCCATTATCTTTTTCAGATTTTAAACTAAATTTCTTGTTTTTGTTTTATTTTATTTATTTTTTTTTTTTGTTTATTCAATTTGAAAAGTCGTCTGCTTCTATTTCAATAGCGCTTTTTCAATGGCTGATCAAATGGTCAGCCATTGAATTGAAATAAAAGAATAAACAAGAAAAACTTACCCCCTATCACCCAAAAAATAATTGAAAAATTACATTTTCTTTTAATACAAAAACAAAAAAATTGTCAATTCAGCATTCCAACATTTGAACAAGGCTCGGTTTAATCTGGGGATTGTCAGTCAAGCCTGAGCCATGATTGACAGAAATCCTGAAGATATGGATCAAATACTGCAAGAGTCCCATAAAAATAATTATTGAATCATTATTGTTTGCTTTTACTTTGAAAATGTTTCTTTGATATTTTGTTTCTTTTTCATCTTTTTTTTATAGAATCTGGTGTACAGCCGTGACATCATATTAGGAGTTACTTCTGCCTGGACCAGTTATCCTCATTTACCTGCCCCAGGCCTTTTTACAGATCGTAAACATTCCAACTTCTTTCAGGTAATTTTAGTTTCACACAGTTGATAATTGATGGAATGATTATCAACTTTTTCAGCTTGATACAAACTTTAAAACTTTATTTTTAGCCCTAACCCTATAAAGCTAAATACATATTGGATAAAAACAAGATTGTATTTATGAAGGCATTTAATTTCTAAATTTTATTATTACCATTATTATTACATGACTAGAAAAATTGTTTCTAATTAGAAGTAAAATGACAGAAGATAGTCAAAAGTTTAAGAAATAAAGAAAATCACAAACACGAATTTTGAAAATGTATTTCTTTAATTTTTGGAAAGAATGATCAACAGATAAAATAAACACAACAAATTTAGCAGCAAATATGAAGTTGGATAAGTAGAGACGAAATGCAGTCTAGTCTTCTAGCAAAGTAGCACTGCTATTATATTTATCCTGAAACAAATGCAAAAGAAGAAAAACCTGTATTTAGTTTTATGGAATTTAGAGAAAGCTTTGGGCAGAGTGCGAAGAGATACTGTTTGGTAGGTTTTTGTAAATTAGAGACAATCTGAAGATTGTTCAATGCCCAAAGTCATGTTAGCATTTTTTAGTGACAGCTTTCATTGATAAAGTAGGAATCAGGGTTCTGTACTAAGTTTGTTGCTTTTTTTCGTTTTCATCACTCTAGGCACATCACTGTTATTCGTGGCAATCCGGTGATGCATTTTGATGGTGCTGGCAATGGTCCTGTTGTCATAACTTGGATCAGTAGAGAGCATGAATTGTACAGTGGTGCATCTCTGATCTCGCTTATTGAACATTGTGTTATTTTCAGACATGATAGAAGGCTCCTATCACTCTTGGGATTTGTACACAACTGGCCAACTAGTAGATGGTTTGTAACAAACAAAAAAAAAAAATCAGTTTTCATCAAACAGAAATGGAATCATGTCACCTTTTTTACGGTGACAATTTTATTGTTCCACCTCGTATGTGTGTGTATGTATATATACTAATAAAGATAGCCGTACTTCGCGTAGAACTTTGCTATATGCTATGCTCAGGTACCTACTTCACAAGCACCCTTGCAGTAATTGGATGTCATAAGAGCAACTGTTGCTTAAAGTGTTTTAAAAGGGAAAGTATTATCTTAAATTTTTCAAAAGAATTATATGCATCTTATGAAAAAAAATACTTACATTGTTTTTTGGCAACGTTATTTTTGAAGGTCAAAGTTAGGAGATACAATGCAATAAATTTGTGCATCTTCTGTAATAAAATGCTCAGTTGTGTTTGTATGTCCGCTGAAAACCTTTGTCAACCGCATTGAACTGGCATGAACTTGGTACTGTTAAAGAACGATCTCCCAGACACACATCAAAAAATGGTTGATTATTTCATGTAGAAATGTTTTGTTTGAAGAGGGCGGGGGTCATGTAAAAATCTTGGTTTTGGCACATGCGCAAACAGTTGCTTCAATTTCCGTTGTAAATTTCAAACATGATAACATGGTTGTCGTCTTAGTCCAACTGATAGAGTTTACTTACGAACTTAACTTTTGCAAGTTTGCACTCATCATCCGGCATTTTTTTTTTCTCTCTCCTATCTTTTAAAATTCTCAACTTTCTTACGCTTTCCCACCACGTAGCATTTTTTCTATAACACAATAAGATGGCATCCAAGTCTCTTTTTGTTTGTTTTTTAATTGACTCTATTATAATATATATGAAATCTCTATAAATTAAAATATATTTATTCATATTTTTTATATAAAAGAATATGTTTATGAAATGGAGAATTAACTGATGCCATGTTTTGCTGTTGAATAGTGTGGATAAACATTCTAAAAAGATATTCCTATAATATGGACAACCAATCAAATTGATCAGAATTTAATAATAGTAGCTTAAGGGAGTGGTTAGTATTTATGCATGATAGATGTGATGCGTAAATATTTAAAGTACAGGATAAAAAATAAACTATTATGACGTGATCAGTTTAATGGAGCTAGCAAAGTTTCTTGTGTCTGCTGGAGCCTGAAAGTAGATGTTTTGTAGATTTTTTTTGACCAGACATAATTTAGAATATTAAGAAACAGAATGAAACCTAACGGTAATTATTGGATAACATGCTTCGGATACTGGCAAATAGTTTGACAATTTTGGATTTATGCGTTTTGCTTAAGTTTGTATTTCTATTTTTTTTGTAGAGAGGAAAAATTGAGTTTATTTTATTAATCTATATATCTATAAAAGTGAAAGTGTGTGTGTCTGTGTACATTTCCCTACCAAATAACTCTGTCAATTTTTAGTCTAGAGACTCGAGATAAGGAGTATTGAGATTTGGGAAAATCTTTTTAATCAGTTTCTGGACAGAAATTTGGCTGTCAAGGGGTCAAAGTTCAATGATTTGACCTTTGAGAACTCTACCAAACTCCTCCACTAATTTTTGGTCCTAGCACTTAAAATTTTAAATGTAGGTTACTTGGACAATGATCAAACTTTTTGATTTGATTTGAGCCCAAAACAATAAATGTTAATGGGGTCAAAATTGGGGTCAAAGTTTTTTAAAAATTTTACCTCTGCAGTCTCTACCAAATTACTCAGCCAATTTCTGGTCTAAACATTTGAGATTTTACAGATTTATTCAGAGATAGAGCAAGCTTTTTAATCAGTTTGGGTCAAAAATTTGAACTGCTAAAGTGTCAAAGTTCAAAAGATTTGCAGTGTCTAGCAAACTACTCAGCCAATTTTCAGTCTAAACATTTGAAATTTATACATAACGGGTATTCAGACATGTGGAAAGCATTTTATTCAGTTTTGGGGCGAAAATTTGGCTGCCAAAAGGTCAAAGTTAAAAGAGTTGACCTTTGCAGATTTTACTAATTCCCCCGGCAACTTTGGATCTAAACACTTGAAATTTTAGATATAGGTAACTTGGACATGGCTAAAACTTTGTATTTTGATTTGAGACCAAAATAATAAATGTTAAGGGGGTAAAGTTTAAGAAAATTGAACTCTGCAGTTTTACAAAATTACTCACATAAATTTTGGTCTAAACATTTGATTGGTTGGTTTTGTTTTATGGCATATCAACCCTTTTCAGATTATTTAATGCCGAATCCAAAGATTTTGAAGAAAACTTTTTTTAATAGAATATATTTGTTGTTTTCACGGTTTCTATTGAACCCATAGTTGGGACCCTAACAGGTACTACCACTCTGGGTCAGAATGAACCTGGAAGTAATGGCAATGAAAGGGTGGCTCCACACTCCCCAAAGCCCGCAAGCTGGGGCCTCACCACTGGATATAGTTTAACCCTAAACATTTGAAATCGTATATGAAGTGTATTCACACATAGGGCAAGTTATGAACAGCACATAGGGCCCGAGCAAAGCCGAGCTGAACTGCTAGTATAGAAGAAAAATATAACAGATTATTTTAGAATTCAGTCCAAAAAGAAAATTTCAAAACAATAAATGATCTCTGTGTTTTCATCCAACCTTTTTCTTGTGGGAAGATTATAAATGTTAACCCTCAATGGTACCCATTTGGCATTTCAGTAATATTTAATTTTAGTTGTTTTTTTTTTTGGGGGGGGGGGTTCACATTTTTAAATTTATAACTGAAAGAATTTAAAATTTTCTGTTTATTTTTTATTTATTATTAGACTAAATTTTAAAAAATGATGTGTAAGTCACGTATAGGTGAGAAACATATTCAAAGAAATATGTCAAGTTGACTAATATAGAGATGAGAGAAAAGGGTATATTATAAGGGAGTTAACTCTCTTTTTAATATTCAAATGAAAATGAAAATTTACATTATTTGAATTATTCATAGGAATTTTGTAAAAAACCATTACTCAGCTTTTGCAGTCATTATTTTAATTTGTTTCCTATTTAACAATCTTTCTACTTGAAATAGTTTTTTTTTGTCAAAGAAATCCAAATAAATAAATATTTTTTACAAATGATAGAAAGAAGATGACTAATTGGTTTGTCATAATCAAATATTGATGTGTCAGATACATTGCTATTTGAGTCTAACTTTGAAAATCTGACAAGATAATTTTATATACATATATATATATATATATATATATATATATATATATAGAAAATAGGTTTTTCTGCTGGATTCCAATTTCACTAATTTAAAAAAATTTTCTAATTTAAACTTGTTATCCTCAAATGTGTTATTGTAACGGACGTCACGCGCATCACGTAACGGGACGGATGTCCCGGGCCTGCGTCGTCTAGTGGTGGACCCCTCCAGTGTGACCAGACTCGTACTGGTCCCTGGAAAACATACCTCCGCTGCTCCAGGCACGTTAAACGTGCATGACCCCAAGTCCGTGTGGCGACATTGTCCTCTTCGGCCGTCACTCTGGTTTTATGTCTGCGTCTTCGTCGTCTGGCGTCAGGGCATACCTGAAATAAACTGCATCTTCACTTATGCCGGCAATCGAAAAACAAAGAAAAAACTCTGAGATCATTTTCGTTTAAACCAAATAAAATAATTATTTGCAATCATTCTACATTTGTTTAACGTCGTGTTTTCGTTATCCGCGCTTCGTGATGCAGGTTGTATACGTGAGATTTCAGATTAATTCTCTAGCTAAGAACAAGATCTTTTCAAGTTAGTCTAGAGATTTCTGCCCCTGCCTCTCACCCCAGGCGGGGCGAGAGCCGATGTGTACGCTTCGCTCGCTGACCAAAGACTGCCAAAACCCTTCTAACTCTTTTTCGAGTAGGCGATCGTTGTTTATATCAAAAGCATCTTCCTTCCTTTTCTCCATTATCTTCTATTCCCCCCTCTTTCTTCTCTTGTGAATTTCTTTTTCTATCCCTCTGTTATCTTATTCTTTTCTCTTTCTCTATTGTTTTGTGAACATATCTGTCAAACTAGCTTGGTGGTCTCTGAGTTAACACACCGCGGGTCCCCGACTCCGAGCAGACATTTTGGAGCCCAATTCTCGAGACTGTCCGAATCAATTAAAAACTCATTCTCACCAGATCCAACTAGAAGAATAATCTCCTTTTTTTCCGCCATTAAAACAGATATCATGTCTGCCGAACAACCGCCTGTCTTAATCTTTGACACAGTATCAGCACCCCCCCCCCCCCCCCGGCCATAAGCATTCTTATCTTCACCTAGCTGAACGGGACACCCGGCATCGTCCGGTGTCCCGTCACATCCGCCCTCCCCTTACACCTGTCAATTAGCCATAATTGGCATATACGCGACCTGCATCAGAAGCCGGATTCGAAACTAGTAATTCTACAGTCTTGGTCAATTAACAGCAACTAACAAAAATTGTCCATTCGGCATGCAAAAATGTTCTGCTTTAATGGTTCTGTTTATCCCGGTGTATGAGATTGTATACATGCATATATATTTTTTTTTCGATTGTTAAACTCTCATTTTTTTTCTCTACTAGTCCTTTTAAGGTGACTAACCCATGTAC
Source organism: Euprymna scolopes (assembly GCF_053919585.1). Lineage (NCBI taxonomy): Eukaryota > Metazoa > Mollusca > Cephalopoda > Sepiida > Sepiolidae > Euprymna > Euprymna scolopes. Next base: position 68,838,502 of record NC_136517.1, on the reverse strand, counting down.
ATGCAAAACAGTTTCTCTTTTCTTTTCATTTTTTTTTCAATATCGGTCCTTCTCTATGCCTTAATCTATGTGCATGCAACTGAGGAAAGATAACCATGCTCAGTTCACTATCAAAGGAGGGCTCATACACCCTTTAACTACTTGTTCATTTTCTCTTTCTCATAATTCATAAAACAATCAGAAAAATATTTGCACTTTTTATATTTGTTTTTTTTTTCCATTCTTTTTTTTTTCTTTTTTGTTAATAATGGCTTAGGGATTGACTGTGCTGCAACCTTGGGTTTTGTCGATAGTTGCAGCCCATGCACCCTATCCAGGTTTTGGTGGAGGGCACTCATTGGTATCCCTGCCCCGCCCAGGCGCGCTGCCGTCAGTGGTTTACGCTCACCTGATTTCTCCCTACACTTAACATTGGGGACGTCTCTTCATCATTGACCCCCACTCACATCCTTATCCAGCTATCTGCAAATTAAAAAACACTCTCCAGATTTTTCTTTTCTCACACCTCATTGAACAAATCCTATCCACATATCCATTTTTTCTTTTTTCGTCTTCTTTTTTTTCTTTTCTTCTGACACTCCCCTTCCTTTCCCAATCTGGTCCGTCCTCAACTAAACTGTTTCTTTTTTTTCTTTTTTTCCAGAATTTCCCAAATACAATACAATACAGAATTCCCAATACAATTAATTCTTTCTCCTACGAGATCAAAAGTTTCCAGGCACACCAACCAGATACACACACACACACACACACACACGTACATTTCTAGTGCATCGATCTAACCGACGGCAACAGATCTTTCATCTCAATTTCTTCCCCATGGTCCCAAATATAAAACAACATAGGCGTGCCAGCTGGGGAGGGTGCATATCGTTTCTCCTAAGTACCCCGGTGCAAGGAGACTAAGTTTCCTCCACAGCTAATACGTTTTCCAAACCATACTTACACAACGTTGCACTTTCCTGTACAGCTTTCATTAAGCTCTACGATACCCAAGCTTTTTTTTTATTACCTTCACTTGTCCCATAGGCATTCTCTCACTCGGAACAAGGTACAGCATCTGCCCTAACGCCACACCCAACATGCACTATTCTCATCCAGTGAAGGAGAGATCCTCCCCGACCGAGGCAATCCTGCCCTTCAGTCCCATAATTTGTCCCCGCAGCGCCATTTGGTCAGAGACCAAGTGCAACAACTGTTTCAACGCTACACTAACAATATTCAATCCCCGTCCCGTGAAGGAGAAATCCTTCTCGACTGAGCATTTCTAAATTTCTCTTTTCCAAAACAGAACAATATCAGCACCGTTAGTTTCTTTAAGATATTCTACTCGACAGTTTAAATGATTTAACACTACCATCAGTTAGATTATTACTTCTCTCACTCTCACTGGTAACAACAAACGTTTCTAGGCATCCTGTGCTCACCCAGCCGTCAGCGAACAATAACTCCATGCCATGCCCCCTTGTGAAGCATTTTCTTTTCCGCCAGGCTCCTGGTCGGCTGGTATACTGCTTCGAATACCAGGGAGGGTACTCAGCCTCGCCCTCCAACGAGGCAGAAAAAAAAAAAAAAATTGACGGAGTAATTACCTTCTCCTAGTATAACACACCTGAAAATCACAGGTCCTTTTTCATGTCCCATCACTGCACTTACGCCGTCTTATGCGACCAGTATATTTTCCAATAATCTCACAATATGTTTTCTCGTGTTACCATACCTGACAATCACAGGTTCCCTTTTTTTTTCATCACTGGACTTACGCCGTCCCACGCGACCAGCACACTTTCCAACAACCTCACAATATGTTTTCTCGTGCCACATCCTTTGATAATTTTGCAAACCGTGCACTGGGTTTACGTCTTCCAACCACCCGTTCCCTTCGGTACTAAGATGTCTTAAAGCCCATTTTTTATTTCGTAGGAGCAATGGAGTTCGCCGCCGAGCGACCAATAGAAACCCTTAAACACAGGACATCCCTCAATCATTAAGTTGTTTTTTTTTTCTTCTTAACTACAATAATTATTATTATTTTTTTTTTTTTTTTAATGACTAATTTAAGATTTGAATACCTGACTGGGCAAGAATAGATTTTCAAAAATAAACGATTCAGGATATACATCAATCAATATAAATAGGGTGCTACAATTCTGTTTTATTCTGTTCGCCTCTCTCCCTTCATCTGGCGCGTGTCTCATAATTTATGACTACCTCTGTTTGCTTGTCTATCTTGTTTTTTTTGTTTGTTTTTTTTTCTACCCGTTTGGTATGTTTCTAATTAGCGTCTCTTCTTTTTTCTTATTTTCCCCCTTTTTTTTGTTTCTTATCTTCCTTTCTTTTCCTTGGCCTCTACGCGTGCCTAACCGTGGCTATTCTCATCTTATGACCCCCTCCGCTATCAGGGGTTGTCTGGTTTTTATTGCTACCCGTTTGATATGCCTCTAAATGGCGTCTCTTCTTTTTTTTTCTCTTTCTTCCTCCCTTTTATTTCTTTATTTATTTATCTATCTAGGTAACCACACCTATACACCCGTACACGCGCATACACACGCACACGCCTGCACATACCTACATACTTGGATCAAATCTACTCCTATACGGCAGTTTAAACACTTAAAACTAAATTTCAATAATGGAATTAATTGTCAACAAATTAAAAAATTTTTTTTCTTTCTCTTTCTTTTCTCTAGTTTTAATAAAATTCTCCCACCCACCGTCTATTTAACGGTCTTAGAATGGCATCGGTACTGCCCGACTGCCGGTTTCTCTCTCTCTCTCTCTCTCTCTCTCTCTCTCTCTCTCTCTCTCTCTCTCTCATATCAGTGATAACATATGTGCGACTGTTCTTAATGCCCCAATACAACAACGTATCAACCCGTTTAAACAAATAAATATTTCATTTTCACTTTTTTTCTTTGGGGGTGACAAAATAAAATCAACAATACTTTGCAATATAAATAAAAACATAAAAATCTTTACAGAATACGTAACCAACGAAAAGCACCGACAACAGCGCCTAAAAAAAAATCTGGGCGAAGCATATAGGAACCAATAAAAATCTGCCCCTACCTTTCTCGTCTGCTTCCTTCCTTTCCATATCTCCACTTCCCTGTCTCGCTGCACATTTTTTTCTGCATTCTGACGGCTATTTATGCCCTCAAAGTTCAATTTCACTCTTTCTTTTCCCTTCGGTACGTTCAATGTCAGTCTTTCTTTTCTCTTCGATAAGTTTTCTTTTCAATCGTTCTTTTTCTCCTATTTTCTTTTCCTTTTTTTTTTCTCTAAACATTTTTCTGTGCTATTTTCCATTTCCTTTATATATTTTTTTTTCAAGAGAACTGAGTTCCAAACGCTTCAAACTGTTTTTGTGGTAACTCGTTCGTGCACATTCCAGATGTGATGGTCCTAAGTCATCGGCACCACGCTGTAACGGACGCGTCGTCTAGTGGTGGACCCCTCCAGCGTGACCAGACTCGTACTGGTCCCTGGAAAACATACCTCCGCTGCTCCAGGCACGTTAAACGTGCATGACCCCAAGTCCGTGTGGCGACATTGTCCTCTTCGGCCGTCACTCTGGTTTTATGTCTTCGTCTTCGTCGTCTGGCGTCAGGGCATACCTGAAATAAACTGCATCTTCACTTATGCCGGCAATCGAAAAACAAAGAAAAAACTCTGAGGTCATTTTCGTTTAAACCAAATAAAATAATTATTTGCAATCATTCTACATTTGTTTAACGTCGTGTTTTCGTTATCCGCGCTTCGTGATGCAGGTTGTATACGTGAGATTTCAGGTTAATTCTCTAGCTAAGAACAAGATCTTTTCAAGTTAGTCTAGAGATTTCTGCCCCTGCCTCTCACCCCAGGCGGGGCGAGAGCCGATGTGTACGCTTCGCTCGCTGACCAAAGACTGCCAAAACCCTTCTAACTCTTTTTCGAGTAGGCGATCGTTGTTTATATCAAAAGCATCTTCCTTCCTTTTCTCCATTATCTTCTATTCCCCCCTCTTTCTTCTCTTGTGAATTTCTTTTTCTATCCCTCTGTTATCTTATTCTTTTCTCTTTCTCTATTGTTTTGTGAACATATCTGTCAAACTAGCTTGGTGGTCTCTGAGTTAACACACCGCGGGTCCCCGACTCCGAGCAGACATTTTGGAGCCCAATTCTCGAGACTGTCCGAATCAATTAAAAACTCATTCTCACCAGATCCAACTAGAAGAATAATCTCCTTTTTTTCCGCCATTAAAACAGATATCATGTCTGCCGAACAACCGCCTGTCTTAATCTTTGACACAGTATCAGCACGCCCCCCCGGCCATAAGCATTCTTATCTTCACCTAGCTGAACGGGACACCCGGCATCGTCTGGTGTCCCGTCACATTATATTTGCTCATTTTCTTAAATATATAAAATATAATTTTTTTTTTTATAAAACAAATGTGAAAAATTTTATTCAACGTCTGGAAAAATAGTCACATGACGACAGACTTTCCATTTACATATTCGTATCTATGAAATTTAATTTGACAGCAAGTTTATCCTTTTTGAAAAAAAGAATTTAATGCTTATATTTTATCATTTTCTCTGTATTTATTTGTATTATTTTTATTTGATTAATTTTAAATTATAATCTCCACATTTTTTTTGTTTAAAGAAGGACAGAATTGCCTTGAAAGACATCAAAGAAAATTGGAAAAAAGAGAGGCACTGCATAATGATAGATTTTATTTGCTGCTTCCCAGTCAATCTAATGCATTTTATTTCTGTTGTCCTACAGGGCATCTGGCGTATTCCTATTGAAGAGGTGGATAGGTCGGGCAGTTTTGCTTCTCACATGAATCGCTCAGTGAAACTATTGCTGGAAGTTCTACGCAAACAATGTGATAATCAAATGTTATTTCAGATTCATATTCAGTTGAGTCGAACCCCAGAGCCTGGCAGGTCAGTGCTAATTGTTTTTCATAATGAACAGTTTACCAAATTTTCTTGTGAATGGCATAAAAGAGGTGGGTGTACGCAAATACATATTTCTGAAAATATTTATACAAAAAAAAAAAAATTATTAAAAACAGCAAAATAAATCCACGCAGTCGTCAGATGATAAAGAACAAATTAGAGAAATGTGTTTATAACTAATTTATTATTAAAGATATTTTTGAAATTGCATCAACTTTTTGTCATTTGGTAAATAATGGAATTGAATGTCTTTTATTTCAAAGCAAATTCACAAAATGTGTCATGTTTTCATGACGTTACAAATGCGGACAATTTTTTTTTTTTCACTTGCTAATTCTCATGCTGTGATGTATTATTTTATTGTTACAAATTTAGAAAACTGCAAAATTTCAAACAATAAAAAAAAAATAGAACAGTAGGAAAATAATGTAGGCAACACTGGCATGATTGTATCATTATCTATATATATATATATATAAAGTAGTTTGTGTGTGTCTGTGTGTACAACTCTCCTACACTAGACCGACTACGACCAAACCTGGAATGATGTTCTCTCACCTAGGGATGGTGCACACCATTTTTCTAAAGTAAAGGTTAAAATTCATAGCCTATGTATATATACTTATGTATGTATACTCTCCTACAGCCCACAACACTGGAGCGATCATGTCCCAAACTGGCATGATGATGGTCTCCAATCAAGAGATGGTGTACACCATTTTTAAAGGTCAAGGTCGGGACTTCACTTTACGCTTGGGTATCTTTGCTAGTATATAATATTATTTAATATCATTGTATAAAATTTGTTAATATTATGATATAAAATGTGTTGATATCATGAACAATACCTACATTAATAAAACATACAAAATTGAGATTTTAATTGATCATGTAGTATGTGATTTCAAAAAAGCTTTTAATAAAGAAAAATTGTGATTTATTTTGTCACAACGTAATTTACGCACATTTCTTAGATTGTATTATACTGAAGTTGCATATACGAGATTTTTATACCTTAGCATAATTTGTTTTGATTGACTCATTACTGATGTTTTTCTCGGAATGTTTTCTGCATAACCACATAATAGTGAAAATTTCTGCAAGTTTATCATATCTTTCTGCCACACACACACTACATCCTTAATATTTCTCTGACTTTTGTTTAGTGTTATTGTATTCTACAGATTTATTTGAATTCTCACTTGGCTTCATTGGAATTTTAACTGCTTAAAATCAATTCTTTCCACCATCTTAGTAATTTTGGCATCTTTTGTAACATAACATTAAGAAATTTCTTCACTATGAACATAATTATATATATATATATATATATATATTAATTAGCATTAATCTCCATCAAATCTAGGAAAACTTTTTGGTAATAAGGAGGCAGGGAAATTGAGGCCCTAAAGATTGCACATCCGATAGGTAGCTTTATAATTGACGATTGAGGTGTGACTGTCATCATTTTTGTGGGCTTACTATCATAGACTATAGATAATTCAATCTTTTCTTGGGTAATCAGTGCCCAGATTTCATCAAACATGTCTGCTGCGGAAGGTAACACAATTTTTGTTAGTACTTTCGTTTCATAGTTCCTCTTAATTCCTTGCTTGTCTTAAATAATTCCAACACACGCAGCTCATAATGGCTCGTTACATAAATCGGATTCACCAACCTGCATGTTCTCAGGGCATCTGCTTTACACTTATTTGCTTCATCTTTTATCAACAGCATGAAATCATTCTTGCCATGTTTAAGGCTTTAAATTCGGTGTCAGTCTTGTATTTTGCCACCCCTGTGTTTTGGGTCAGCTCTAGAGTATGATATGGCCAGGTTCACCAACTAGTATTTTTCAAACATACTATCCTAATCCACCAACAGGATGGATACTAACACTATAAATCTTTTTCCTTGAAATAGTTTAACGCATTCCAACTTATAATTTTTCCACCCAACTTATAATTTTTCCACAATTGCTCAGTGGGGTCTACTAGCAATCTCAAATTATGAGGTAACTCTGTATTTTTAATAACTCTTCCTGTAACTTTCCTAGGGTCACTGTACTTGGTGACAGGTGTCCTAACTACAACATATTCAACTGTGCACATGTTTTAATAGTATCATTTATTGCTGCCCTGTCTGGTTCACCCTATTCATTATGGCCAATAATTGAAAATATCTCTACAAAGCCATCTGGTTTGCATATTTCTGCTATCATTATGTTGGTTATATTAAGTTACCTCATCCTTAAACATTTGTACCAAGGGAAATTGTCTTAGACTAGTCCTGTTTTTGGCCAACTCCAACCTAATACCGTTTAATATCGATACACTTTCTCTTACTACATGAGAAAATATTCTTTGATTATTCTCTGTATTTTCTAATTTTCTTTTAATAACTCTCACATCTTCTGACACCATTCCAAACAACACAATAACAATTTTTCTTACTATCGATAATATTGCTCTCCTCTATTCCATCTAAATCAACTCTATTCTTTTCAAATAGTTTCATATGTCTCCATTGCGCTTCCATCAAGTTGGTCTCTCTTACTAAGGAGGCCAACAACCATACATATTTGTTATGATGGGCATATTTTTGGATTACTTCATCCTCAATCCTTACTAAACTTGCTATTTCTTTGCTCAATCATTCCACCAACCTGCAATATGGTTGTAGATCTATCTTTTCTAGTTCATATCTTGGTCTAAGTTTTTCGTCTACCTTCATCTGTGTTCATTGTTTTTTAGTAATATTCAAAAGGGTAGGCCACATCCAGTGAACCCTACACGTGCACGGAATATGTTGAGGTCAGCAATTGCATCACAGTCCACCTCTTTAGCGCTTCATCGATTTCCTATCTTCCCTTCTCTTGTATTGTAGACTGTTTTGCTCAACCTTAATTTTATGGGCAACTCTTCTGTCACTTTACTTGCTATTTCTTCTCTTTGCAGTTAAGTTAAACATATTTTATCCTCCTCTTTCTACTCGCTCAACTCCTGCACTGACTCTGCAGTTAGGTTTAACTTGACTTGACTTTTCACTGCCATCAGGTTTAGTTCAACTCCTTTTTCCACGTGGAGACTTGTCGTCTCTCATGGCCTTTCATAAGCCGAAATACTAAACCTACACCCAACTTCTTCCCATTCAGATTCACTATTTGATTCCATCTCATCTGGCCCAATTAGAGTTGTTTTTCTTACTCTTCTTTTCTCACTTATACGTTTTGGTTCTTTTCAACCTTCTATTTTTGCCAGTTCTAGCTCATTACTATGTACCCATTTCGTTTTTCCTGCCAGATCACAAAGGACACCATCTTTATCTGCTGCACAATCTGATAGTAGGTGACCCATCTCTGGTCTAGCTTATGTTCCCTCAGCTGTAGCTTATAATAAACTTTTTTTGTTTATTCACTCATTTTTCTTTCGGTCTCTCTTTTTTCACCTGTGTGAACTTATGTTTCTTTAAGACCGTTTTATGGTGGTCCTCCATGTATTTTCAGACATGATTTCAACAAGTTGTCCACAAGTATGATCACATTGCTACCAAACAAGAATAGAAGGAAAATTTTGGGGTCTTGTTTGTAGGGAACCTAATGGCTGCTGATGCCTGAGAAAAATACAAATCCCAATTTTCCTTTTCCTCCTCGGTAAGTTTGGCCAATACATCAGCTAGGGCTCTGTAAAACGTCTCGAAATTGATGTTGCTTTGGAAGTGCTAGACTGAAGTACTTATGTGATCTGCATTTAGACTTGCCAATGTCTCTGCCAGGATTTGGTTGAGATTCACACGATCAGCTGTTCAGGAGCTCCAAACTGAGGGAACATTTTCTTCAGTTTCTATACAGTATATTAAAGCCAATTTGTTAATCAGTCGACAAAGCTCAGTATATAAAGATTACTCTGAGCAGTCTTTCCATATGACCCCGATGTATTCATCTTTTGGAATGGATAATTTGGCATGTTGGTCTCCATTACCAGGGCAGCCTTCCCCGACCTGCTATTTATCTACATGACTGACCACCTCACTATACCAGTGACTTTTGGCCAGTAATAATTCCCTATCAACTCATAAGTCTTCTCAATTCCTAGACAATCATTTCATGGTACGACTCTAATCTCTCAGTTTACCACTTCTTGGGTACAAACAATTTAGCACTTATGTGATCATCCCTTCTTCTGTATTACAAATCTGGAGGTGATTGTTGCCTTCACACTGACTCTAAGCTATTTCGCTATCAGTTTGAATCTTCTCAATGATGAGTTCACATTCTGAACCATAGATCAGGTGTTTATCTGCTATTTGGGACCATGCCTAGGAAAGGTTAACAAGATGTTGGTTTACTTTACATTTAAACTTCTGCATATCAGTACAATTAGGGAAGGGAATTCCAAAGTGTAGCTGTTTGAGGGAAGAAACTATTTGAATAGAAAGCTTTCTGTCATTTGAGGACCTCAACAGTGAAGGGATGAGATTTTTTTGCTAAACAGGTTTGTTGGGAATATGTATGTCGAGGGGGCACAAGTGCAACGAGTTCATCAGAGCACATTCCATTAACATACTTGTAAAACAGGCACAGGATCGCAATATTGCAGCGATATGAAAAGATGCAATATTACAGCGATATGTAATCCCTACAGGGCAGCTCAGATGCACAGGGTTGGGGTTGAGATGCAGCTTTAGCCAGTTCCTGTGGTGTTACCCATGTTTTCGTCTAGTGGTCGAATTCGTCTCCATCATCGTCGGTTGCTCTGCGGCCCCGCTTTCAAATCAGCTTCCAAACGTCACCTGGGCTATCGAAGAAATATATTGCATTCACAATGGCATTTCGAATTAAAGAAAAGAAAGTCAAAACTTAATTGGTTTTTCTTAACATAGAATTGATTATTGTCTTCGACTTTACAAATAATAGTTACACACTGGCCTAGTCATGCAACTTAGAGTTTTCTTTCCTTTACCAAGCACTTTATTCTTTTTCTACTGTCAGTCTACGGGGAAGGGATCAGCTGACAGAGACACATGTATTGGAACGTGTCGCAAAAGAATCTCTCTCCCTTTCCTCACCTTGTTTTATAAAAATCACTAGCTGTAACCCCCCCCCACTCACGTCTCCAAGTATGCCCACAAGTGGTGGTCAACCAAACAGTGGCCGCGCCTTTGTTCGGAGGGGTGGGGGGCAGTAAGGGCTTGTTTGGTTACCGAAGAGAAAGAAAAGAAAAATAATAAAGCGACCCTTACATTTATCCAAGCAAAAAGAAAAGGAAAGAAAAGATTTTCCCTTCTCATCTTCTTTCTTCCCCACCTCCGCCCCTTCAGCGAGGAAATAAACGTTCTCATGCCAGGAATACGAAACCTCACGCCTAATTAGCCTCAACTGGTCTTCGGGTGGTCTCTACCTCCGTCACTGGACGACATCTCTATCGGCAATCTATTAACACAGTCTGTCTGTTAATCTTCGGATTTATTTTTATGACTTATTCTGGTGTTGACACGCGCTGTGATATTCCCAGTGAGGGGAGATCATTTTGATTATCCACCAAGAAACAGACATATTCTGTTTAAAATAACATCAACCCATCATCATCATCATTAGAATTCAGCCGTGCAAATTCTTCTGAATTCGTGTCAATGAGACCACCCAGGCGACAAGCTGTTCCTTAATCAACTAGCATCGCTCGGTCCCCATCAAGTCACAGATATGAAAAGACGCAATATTGCAGCGATATGAAAAGGCGCATTCTTCTAGTCTTTCTTTTCTAATGCCATCTGCCAATATTCCAAATTCAAGTTGAAGAAAACTAAAATGTTGTTAATCAGCCGCAATGCAACAACGTGTCCAACCACCAAAAATCTACATAATACCAATATCTACCATCCTTCTTAACAATTACGGTTGGGAAACTCCAGGGAGAGTTGGACCTATATCACCACTGCTACAAGCATATCGTTAACTGCCTCTACTGATTTTCTCTTGTGAATCAGTGTTCTACACAGCCTTAATTTAATGGATGATTGCTCTTATCAATCCACATCTCTATTGGCTTAACTTGTTCCAATTCTTTAAAAGCCAAAGCTATCATGTCTCGGTTAGCTGTCAATAATCGCTTTTGCAGACACAGATGTGAAGCTCCACTCAAGAATAGTTATGTCCTGTGCAAATATAGTAGATACAGACAAGGAGCTAAAAGAGAAACTGTTTCAGGAAAAGCGAGGTTTGCTAACCTCGATATTTTCAATCAACTTTCCCAAACCGCCCCTATTCTTACCGATTCTCAAGCATGTCAATTTTCGGACAACCTGGATGTGGTATTGCTTCTCCAATAATACACACAGCTCTAATTAGATTATATTTTGATTGTTGGCATATATCATCTCAATAAACTAGACCTGTACCTCCTAAGGTCAACAAGAGCATCTGCCAATCCATAAACTACCCTTTTTTTTTCTGTCTGTATATCCGTCAGCTACTCTTGTAGTGAAGCGGGATTGCCACCATAGGGAGGTCTGCTGATTTACCTTGATTCTTTTTTGTAACTCCCAGGAAATTTTACGAGTTTTATCATACTGGCTTCATCTAACTCGGTTCTATCGTACTGGTTTCATCTAACTTGGCTCCCACTACTTCATCAGGCCATTATATTAGATTTTTTTTTTTTTACTATAGTAAACAAAAAAACATTTCTTGTTTCTCTCTTCATCTTAAAAAAGCAGAATTTGCTATGATAAAACTAAATAAAAATTGCAATGTGACAATGCACTTGAACTGGAAAAATAAGGGAACCAAAAGTTTTTTACCTCTTCTTCCTGCTGTTGTCTGTTCCTCAAATTGGTCTATGGTCTTGTGATCTGCCCTTTTTTAATGAGTCTGTCACATAGAGCTTTCTCAAACATCACCAAATTAGCTAAAAGTCATTGGTCTGTTGTGTTCCGAAAGTCTCTGTAAAGTTTTTAAACAAAATTAATTATTTTGCTTTTTGTGTTTTAGTCTTTTTCTTTCTATTTCTGTTAATTTCCTTAATTTTTCTGTTGCTTTTTTGTGTGAAAGGAAAAAGAAACCATCAAAAGAAAAAAATATTATGTTTGTCACGAAAATGTCACAAATGTAATCTGAAAATGTCACAAATGTAATCTGAAAGTCACAAATGTAATCTGAAAATGTCACAAATGTAATCTGAAAGTCACAAATGTAATCCTTACTTCCCAAGGACTATTGTCTACAGTCAGGATGGATTACAAGTTAAATGCGATCGCAAACTGCAGGATTACAAATGTAACATTGCTTAGTCTCAGGTTTTTTTAAACAGATTCAGGCATTCACTGGAAACTGAAAGTATGCATATACCGTCATAATATTTAAAAAGAATTAAATATGATTTCATAATAATTTAATGCTTTTAATTTATAGATTTACATATGTTTTTATAATAATTTAATGCTTTTAATTTATAGATTTACATATGTTTTTATAATAATTTAATGCTTTTAATTTATAGATTTACATATGTTTTTATAATAATTTAATGCTTTTAATTTATAGATTTACATATGTTTTTATAATAATTTAATGCTTTTAATTTATAGATTTACATATGTTTTTATAATAATTTAATGCTTTTAATTTATAGATTTACATATGTTTTTATAATAATTTAATGCTTTTAATTTATAGATTTACATATGTTTTTATAATAATTTAATGCTTTTAATTTATAGATTTACATATGTTTTTATAATAATTTAATGCTTTTAATTTATAGATTTACATATGTTTTTATAATAATTTAATGCTTTTAATTTATAGATTTACATGTTTTTATAATAATTTAATGTTTTAATTTATAGATTTACATATGTTTTTATAATAATTTAATGCTTTTAATTTATAGATTTACATGTTTTTATAATAATTTAATGCTTTTAATTTATAGATTTACATATGTTTTTATAATAATTTAATGCTTTTAATTTATAGATTTACATATGTTTTTATAATAATTTAATGCTTTTAATTTATAGATTTACATATGTTTTTATAATAATTTAATGCTTTTAATTTATAGATTTACATATGTTTTTATAATAATTTAATGCTTTTAATTTATAGATTTACATATGTTTTTATAATAATTTAATGCTTTTAATTTATAGATTTACATGTTTTTATAATAATTTAATGTTTTAATTTATAGATTTACATATGTTTTTATAATAATTTAATGCTTTTAATTTATAGATTTACATGTTTTTATAATAATTTAATGCTTTTAATTTATAGATTTACATATGTTTTTATAATAATTTAATGCTTTTAATTTATAGATTTACATATGTTTTTATAATAATTTAATGCTTTCAATTTATAGATTTACATATGTTTTTATAATAATTTAATGCTTTTAATTTATAGATTTACATATGATTTCATAATAATTTAATGCTTTTAATTTATAGATTTACATATGTTTTTATAATAATTTAATGCTTTTAATTTATAGATTTACATATGTTTTTATAATAATTTAATGCTTTTAATTTATAGATTTACATATGATTTTATAATAATTTAATGCTTTTAATTTATAGATTTACATATGTTTTTATAATAATTTAATGCTTTTAATTTATAGATTTACATATGATTTCATAATAATTTAATGCTTTTAATTTATAGATTTACATATGTTTTTATAATAATTTAATGCTTTTAATTTATAGATTTACATATGTTTTTATAATAATTTAATGCTTTTAATTTATAGATTTACATATGTTTTTATAATAATTTAATGCTTTTAATTTATAGATTTACATATGTTTTTATAATAATTTAATGCTTTCAATTAAAATATTTAAGTATGATTACATAAATCTAATGCTATGATTTTTAACAATTTAATGCTTTCAATTAAGTCTGTATGATAACACAATTTCTATATCATTATGTTTTCGATGGTACTAAAACAATACTTTCATTCTCTGAATTTAGTCATCTGGTCGCTGGTCATGCTGATGGTTTCTTTCCTCACAAAAATGTGAAGGGGGGGGGGGGCAGTTCCATCATTTAGCCGACAACCACTGGAAAGAACTGGTTTGTTGATGCCTGAAAAACTGAATCACTTAACAAGTTATTGATTATTGGTTTTTATAAAAAATAATTATTCACTTAAATATGCTAACAGAATGTACATACGTACATACATAGTCCATATACAAAGAAAGTTAGAGTATGTAGCTTATAATTCTTTCTGATTTAAGAAATACGTTTTGGCTGGCTGGAGTTTCTATTTACACTTGAACACTTTTTTCCTAAGCTTGTCTAGATGAAGTTGGCAATTTCTAACATTGTTTTCTCTGGGCAGTGATAAGGAAATTCCCTGATCATTTCAAACCCTTCGTTTTAATGAGCCATTATTCGTCCCCCTCTCTCATTGAGATTAATATATCTAATTCAGTAACTTTTCTATTTCTCCTCTTTGAAAACAGAAAGAGTGATGAATCAATTTCTTTTCTTTTTCTTTTTTTTTTTTATTCTCTCTCTCCTCTCCACAACAAACGAATGTTTCCCATAAAATGATTAATTCACTGTGAGAATTTATTATCAATAACTTGTCATAAACACCTTAGTGTAATGAAAAATTTTGCTTTGTCTTTATAAAGAGGAGAGAGGTATTCTTAACATCTATCCTATCAGGAGAGTTCTTATATAAGAGCTTGTGAATGCCTTTAATGTCTCTTTGTGTGTGTGTGTGTGACAATTACACATAATACACAGATATCATGTGATGTGATATACCTGTTTCTTCTGGCTTGTTCTTCTGGGTGGATTCGCCAACATCTTGGGAGCTGGTTCTCTCAACAAAGACACTTTCGTGACACAAGATGCTGGTTGTTTTTATATATATTATTTATTCACCTCAGGCGTTTTTTTTTTGTCACATCAGACTGGAGCGAATGGCGAACTTCGGCTTGCTCTGGTTCCATCTGGAACCCCCCCCTCCTCTTGAGGAGACCTTGATTCTTACATCTTGTCTCTTTCGTGTCTAGCAATCAACTCAACTAAATTTAACTAACTTTAACTAAAATTAACTAAATTCAACTAAGTTTCCCCAACCATCAGATCCGGCCTCATTTACCTAATTTCCAGTGCAAGTTTTAGATCGGTCATAGAGTTTGATCTATGTCAAATAATGACACCCTGACCCTTCATTGCACCTGCAACGTTCACTCAACTATTGTTTCCCACGATTCAACTATTGTCATTCTGTCAGCTAGAGAAAAATAGATATTAAATAAACAAATAGATAGATAGATAAACAAATAGATAGATAAACAAATAGATAGATTCTAAATAATTATTTTCTAACCGGCATTGCCCGGCGATCACATAACATTAGTTGACATTACAATCCCTAGTTTTTTTTTTTGTTTTTAATTTTTTTTAACAGCTGATCTTTTCAAGCTAGAGCTGGAAAAATTCATGAGAATCCACCAGCAAGGTCGGTCAACTTCGCCCCTAGATCCATAATGCCACAGATTGCAAGTCTGGAAGTATCACACACTATCAAAGTAATTAATAGTTTATAATGATAATAAAATCTAACTAAATAAGTCACCAAACATTTACTGTGTTCATTTCGTAATATTTAAAATATCATGATCTCTGCTTTATCGTTATTTTCATGGCATAGCAGATTTGTCCAAATTGGAAAGCATGCAAATATGTGATTCTGTGTGTCATTAGTCTTTAACCTAGTTTTTCTTTTCTTTATTCTTTATTTTACTAGAAAATATTTGCGTGACGCTGAACGTGTGTGCTTCTCACAGATGGCTTACGAATATGCCCTGGACACAATCGAGTTGCAGATGGAAGAGGTGTCTGAAGCCGACCGTGAGAGACAAATTAAATTCCTCATGGATGTATACAAAGTCTGGTATCACGGTGTCAATAAAGTTTATTTGCATGTTGAGCGAACAAATGATATATTCTTGGATGTCTTTAGAGTCATTATGAAAAACACGGTCAGTATTTTTTTAGTATTAGCTTAAATATGATTTTACAGAAAATTGAATGCTTTTAATTAATAAATATGATTTTATAATAACGTTATGCTTTCAATTAATAAATTTAACTATAATTTAATTATTTAAATTGATATATTTAAACATGATTTTATTGTAATTAAATATCTTCAATTAATTCAAATGTGACTTTAATGCGTTCAAGCAAAACTTTAATATGATTTTATAATAATTTAACGCTTTTAATTAATAGCTGTAAATATGATTTAATCATAATTTTTTTTTTTTTTAGATATGATTTTAAAATAATTTAATGTTTTTAATTAAAAAATTTAAATATGATTTTATAATAATTTAATGCTTTCAATTAAGAGATTTCAACCATTTTATAATAATAATAATAATTTTTTTTTTTTTCAAATAAAACTACTGGATAAGTTTACATAATTTTGGAATATGATATTTTCATTTCATCATGGCAACATACATCATACAGATTTTTATTTTGTTTTTGTTTTTTTAACATAATAGTACCATATCTTGTGCTTTACATTAATATATTTCAATATTATTTTTATAATAATCGAATTCTTTAAATTAAGACCATTCTAGCAATTAATAACATTTTAATATTATTTTATGATAATTTAATTCTTTCAGTTAATAACATTTTAATATGAATAAATGATAATTTAATTTTTCAATTAATAACATTTTAATATTAATTTATAATAATTTAATTCATTCAATTAAAACATTTTAATATTAATTTATAATAATTTAATTCATTCAATTAAAACATTTTAATATTATTTTATAATGATTTAATTCATTCAATTAACATTTTAATATTATTTTATAATAATTTAATTCTTTCAATTAACATTTTAATATGAATAAATGATAATTTAATTCTTTCAATTAATAACATTTTAATATTAATTTATAATAATTTAGTTCATTCAATTAAAAATATTTTAATATTATTTTATAATAATTTAATTCTTTCAATTAACATTTTAATATGAATTAATGATAATTTAATTTTTTCAGTTAATAACATTTTAATATTATTTTATAATAATTTAATTCTTGCAATTAATAACATTTTGATATTTTTTATAATAATTTAATACTTTCAATTAATAATATTTTAATATTATTTTAATTCTTTCAGTTAATAACATTTTAATATTATTTTATAATAATTTCTTTCAATTAATAATATTTTAATATTTTTTAATAATAATTTAATACTTTCAATTAATAATATTTGAATATCTTTTATAATAATTTAATTCTTTCAATTAAAAACATTTTAATATTATTTTATAATAATTTAATTCTTTCAATCAATAATATTTTAATATTATTTTATAATGATTTAATTCTTTCAGTTAATAGCATTTTAATATTATAATTAATTCTTACAATTAATAACATTTTAATATTTTTATAATATCTAATTCTTTCAATTAATAACATTTCAATATTTTTTTAGAATTTAATTGTTTAAATAAATAACATATTATTTTTATAATCATCTAATTCTTTCAATCACTAGCATTTTTATATTAAGACCAGAATACTCAAAAATGTTTGCCATTTTGTCAGCTCAAGCCTATAGACATGCGGCACAACAAATAAACATTTTAATATTTGGTTTAACATCTGTTTTACATATTGGCATGCATAGGGGTCTTACATAAAACATTTTCACATTGGCAACTGGATTATCAACATCTGTGTATAATATACTGAAAATATCAAGTTGATGCCGTTGCATGTTCATAAAAACTTCATTTCCAATGTGGCACAGAGACATTCATATTTATATTATTTCTCCAGCATAAAGAAATAATTGATTTTCGGAGAAATATTATTATATTTTAAATATACAGCAACTGTTTATGAGTCTAGACAATGGATTTTCTTTTGAAAATCAAAGACTTTTCAAAGAGACTAAAACTAAATACAATTCCCAAGTCAAATTTCTGAGCTATAATGATAAGAAATATCTTTTTAACTATGTGCACTCCATTAAAATGATAGCCATTTTGAATTTTGGAGCTAAAGAATTTTAAAACAGGCCTATTGAGACAGTAATCTTGAATTTCAGAACTAAAGAACTTTTTGTCTTTTCTCTTGAGAATACAATTTCCCAGGATTCACTATGGCTGACTGGGATAGCTTCCATACATTCATATCAGATCTACTTCTGCGTTCCATATTTAAAAAGGATGTGTCCTCTATAGTATCAGACCTGACAGAATGTTTAATTGTAGGTATAGACCGTTTCATACCCTAAAAAAAATTCCAGCAAAAACCTAACAGCCAGTCGTGGTTCTCTCCAGAATGTGCTGCTGCTATTGAGCACAGAAATCACTTTTTCCATTTCTTCCAACATAATAGATGTACTGAGACTAAAGCTGGTTCCAGGACTGCCAGCAACCACTGTAAAAAAGTAATAAAGAATGCAAGAGAGTTGTATGCTCAGTCCGTGAAGTCCAAAGTAGCTGAGCAGCAGCTTGGTTCCCACCAGTTTTGGCAAATAGCAAATAGGATCCTGAACAGAAGCATGTGCTCTATCCCAACTATCATAAATGGACCTGAGGTAATCTTGTCAGCATCAGACAAAGCCAAATTCTTTGCCAAGAACTTTGCAGCTAATTCTACCCTTTGCAACCAAGGCTGCCAACCTCCAATATTTCCTCCTGTATCAGAAAACACGTTATGTGATATACAAATATCTGTATATGATGTTGCTAAGCTAATCAAAAACCTTGATTCCAGCAAAGCAACCGGCCCTGACGATATTCCACTTATAGTACTCAAAAGACTTCAACCAGAACTAGCACCCATACTTACAAAACTGTTTAAACATTGTCTTAAGAAGAATTGCTTCCCATCACCCTGGAAAATTTCATCAGTACGCCCTGTATTTAAAAATTCAGGTGATCAGTCATCTCCCTCTCAGTACAGGCCAATAAGTCTCCTGTGCGTCATGAGTAAGTTGCTGGAATATGTGTTAAAGAGAGAAGTAATCAACCATCTCAGCAAAAATAACCTTCTTGGTGACATGCAATATGGTTTCCATTCTGCTAGATCTACAGCAGATGTGCTTACAGTTATATCTCATAGGATTAGCGAATCTCTCGATGGGGGCTACCTTTCTAGGGCAATTGCTCTTGACATATCAAAGGCCTTTGAAAGAGTATGGCATAAAGGTTTACTTTACAAGATCTCCAGCTACGGTATAGCTGGAAATGTCTTCTCAATTATTAAATCATTTCTCTCTGATAGGTTTATAAGAGTAGGGGTTGATGGGCAGAAATCAGAAGCTCTCAGTATTAATGCTGGAGTCCCTCAGGGATCCATCCTTGGCCCAACTCTCTTCCTTATCTACATTAATGATCTTCCAAATCACATCCTTACATTATTCGTAGACATTTATGCTGATGACACTACTATCTATGGTAGCACATCTAAGACCGTAAACGACCAAGTTCTCTCTGATTTTCTCTCTGATCTTGAGCAAGTGGTACAATGGGGAAAGAGGTGGTTGGTTACTGTTAATGCATCTAAAACCAAGCTTTTATCTTTACATAATCAACGCTCTGATCCCCATCTGGCATCAGTTGAAATGAATGGCTCTCGTCTTGGGGAGGCCTCATGTTTTGACAAGCTTCTGGGCTTAACCGTTACTCCTGATCTTAAATCGAACACGTACATCAAACCTGTTGCCAAAGCCACTGGAAAAATGGTGGGATCCTTCTATTCATTAAGTAGATATCTCACTGCTGATGCAATTCTCTATCTATATAAGAGCCAGGTACGTCCAAGAATGGAGTACTATTGCCACATTTGGGCAGGATCTGCTAGAAAGGACTTATCCTGCCTTGATAGAGTTCAAAATAGACTTCGTAGGGGATGTCCTTTTCTCTTCCCTGCAACCTCTTTCACACACAAGAGATGTTGCAAGTTTGTCTCTGCTTTATCGTTATTTTCATGGCAAGTGCCCGGCTGAGCTCCAATCTATGGTTCCCCTGCTCGCCAAACTTTCACAAGAAACACCCGTCTAGCAGAAAACACTATCACTAATTTCTCCCACTCTTTATTTGTGCCTAAACTTAAATATAGATTCCATGAGCAAAGCTTCTTTCTTAGAACTGCACACCTATGGAATTGCCTTCTGTTTTCCTGCTTTCCAGCTGACTACAATATGGTTATCTTCAAATCTAACGTAAACAAGTTTTTGATGAGCCGTTCCATATGTTATAAGTTAACAAATTTACCAAATTTCCATTACTAACGATTACTATATTGTCCAATTTTTTAATCCTTATCCTCGAGTAGCCTCTTGGCATTGATAAGTGGGGGTGCCTATGTAAAAAAAAAAAAAAAAGAAATTACATTTGGACAGCAGCCAGTTTTGTTTTTTGTTTTTAGATTGAACAAACATTTTATCACATTCTCAAGAATATTTTGTTAAGCATTAATATTTAGAATGATCAATTCCATACAATCACTTCCAAAATTTATCTCTATATATAATAAAAGAGGCATGGTTTTTCCCCTCTGCACCAAAATACCATAGGTTTACAACAACAGATGACACATGCAAATTTATTATGTTTACGCTATTAGCCATTACCTTATTTAAGTAAAGAATGACATTTTAAACACATTAATTCATAATGAAACTTACATTTATCCCTAGGAGCACCATCATCATCATCATCAGAGGAAGTAGTTACGATTTTAGCCCCTATTTGCTAAGTACTACTATCGTCACCCACTTACACTGCATATTTATACTCACAGGAGACTTATTTTTAGACCCTTCCTACGTAATTGATCCATTCCCTATTACATACAACATTTACCTTCCCTTTTTCCACAGTAAAAATACTAATGCCTCCTCGTATTTGAACCTCACATTATGATTGGCTGAAACTACCCATTCCAATATTTATGGATTATTGAAATGATTACATTCCCTTTAACGAACACAGCACCACCTTTCCATTATAGCCAACTATCGCAATCCAACAGTTTGCTTTGTTCTTTCCGTTTTTTTCTGGAATTATTTACATTCACATACTTTCCGTTTCATTATACATTTTTTTTTACTAAACACGGACTCAATTTCTTTACATTTCTGATCTTTATCGTATCAGGAGAGAGGGAGATTAAATCATGGTATTGCCAGAGAGAGAATTAATCTCATTTCTTAAACGCATTATTGCTTTATTTAAATAAAATAAAAATACAAGATTAATTCAATTCAGTTTGGTTTGGTTTGGTTTTACGGAATATCAACCTTTTTTTTCTTTTTTTTTTGTGGAATAGATATTTTAATTTAATCAGTGAGTCAAATCAGACTTTTTGCATCATTAGGTGAT
>NC_136517.1:68743768-68803768 GCF_053919585.1 Euprymna scolopes | reverse complement strand
TATATTTCTATATATATATATATTTCTATATATATATATATATATATTTCTATATATATATATATATTTCTATATATATATATATTTCTATATATATATATATATATATTTCTATATATATATATATATATATATATTTCTATATATATATATATATATATATATTTCTATATATATATATATATATATTTCTATATATATATATATATATTTCAATATATATATATATATATATTTCTATATATTTCTATATATATATATTTCTATATATATATATATATATATATTTCTATATATATATATATATATATTTCTATATATATATATATATATTTCTATATATATATATATATATTTCTATATATATATATATATATATATATATTTCTATATATATATATATATATTTCTATATATATATATATATATATATATTTCTATATATATATATATATATATATATTTCTATATATATATATATATATATATTTCTATATATATATATATATATATATTTCTATATATATATATATATATATATTTCTATATATATATATATATATATATTTCTATATATATATATATATATATATTTCTATATATATATATATATATATATTTCTATATATATATATATATATATATATATTTCTATATATATATATATATATATTTCTATATATATATATATATATATATTTCTATATATATATATATATATTTCTATATATATATATATATATATATATTTCTATATATATATATATATATTTCTATATATATATATATTTCTATATATATATATTTCTATATATATTTCTATATATATATATATATTTCTATATATATATATATATATATTTCTATATATATATATATATATATATATATATTTCTATATATATATTTCTATATATATATATATATATATATATATTTCTATATATATATATATATATTTCTATATATATATATATTTCTATATATATATATATATATATTTCTATATATATATATATATATATATATTTCTATATATATATATATATATATTTCTATATATATATATATATATATTTATATATATATATATATATTTATATATATATATATATATTTCTATATATTTATATATATATATATATATTTCTATATATATATATATATATATATTTCTATATATATATATATATATATATATATATTTCTATATATATATATATATATATATTTCTATATATATATATACATATATTTCTATATATATATATATTTCTATATATATATATACATATATTTCTATATATATATATATATATATATATATACATATATTTCTATATATATATATTTATATATATATATATATATATTTCTATATATATATATTTCTATATATATATATATATTTCTATATATATATATATATTTCTATATATATATAGAATATATATATATATATATATATATATATATATTTCTATATATATATATATATATTTCTATATATATATATATATATATTTCTATATATATATATATTTCTATATATATATATATATTTCTATATATATATATATATTTCTATATATATATATATATTTCTATTTATATATATATATATTTCTATATATATATATATATTTCTATATATATATATATTTCTATATATATATATATTTCTATATATATATATATATTTCTATATATATATATATATATTTCTATATATATATATATATATATATTTCTATATATATATATATATATATTTCTATATATATATATATATATTTCTATATATATATATATATATTTCTATATATATATATTTCTATATATATATATTTCTATATATATATATATATTAACAATAAATCATTGTCTTTCATTTGATCCTCAAATTAAGACGACTGTAATCGGCATTTATTCAGAGTTTTGATTTAATTAATAGCCAATCAAAACTGTTCCTAGTGTTCACACACAGTTTTGCTGTGTGTGGACACATATATATATATATATATATATATTGATATATGCATATCCAACTCAGTCGATGCTTACTCACCATTTTACCATTTTGTATCTTTTGCAGGTTGTAACTGACTACCGTCATCAGCATCACCAACAGCCAGCATACTATCATCACCATCTCCAACAGCAGATAAGTAACCATTCAGCAGCATCTTTGAGCACTGGAACCAGCCATACAGGTTCGATTAACCATAGCAGTGGGGTAAGTGGCCATGGGAAACTGTGTGACGTGGTCGTTGTCTCCGAACATGGCACCATGCAGACTCACCATCGGAACCGGCAGATGGAGCATGCTGAGTATTACAGCCGGCCACTCCAGGCCAACTCTGTTACTGCCTCCTCCAGTGATGATAGACTTTCTATCTCAGCACCGGAGAAACTCACATCTGATGTACAGGTGCGTGCTGTGTTTCCTTCTCATTCTCCTCACCCACCTTCTCTTTCTCCTCCTTTGACCAATGAAAACAACAGTAGTAGTAGTAGTAATAGTAGTAGTCATGTTCAAAATAATACGGTTTACTTTTGTTAAATTTAATATCAAACCAACTTCTACTTTTGTTTTCTATTGCTGTATACACTCGTTTACTAAACAACCTCAATAACTTGAAAGCTCTTTTGTTTTTTAATGAATAATCCAAATGAAAATTGTTCATTACACTTCTTTTTTTTAAATAGATACCATATTTAGATACTATACATTATAAAATTGTCTCATTATTATTATTATTGATTGTATAATGAAAATATGGTATCTATCTGAAATTAACTCTTGGAATTGGACTATTGTTTGTAAAAAACATTAGTTATTTTATTTTGTCCTTATTTTTTTTATGGAAGCATTTAATTAACTTATTGTAAAACAAAATATTTATTTCTCAACAAAATTTGAAACTTTTCAAAAAATCAATTAAATTTTGAATATAATCATTTCTCAGAACACTAACAAAACATGTTTTAATGCATTTTTCAGAATGTGAATAACATACAAAAAAAAAATATTAATGTATCGAAACACTAAATCAAATTTAGTTGATATTCTGGAAAGCTTGGATATTTTCAATGTTTCCAAAAATTACTCCACTATCTCTCTCCAACTTGCTTTTCTCTCCAAACAAATTTAGCTAAATGAGTGATCTCTTGTGGTGAAAGTATTGTTGAAGATATTCATTTTAAAAAATATTAAAATGGCAGAAAGATTTTGTATATTTTTAGTAAAAACAATCAAAAGAGGCTGTTCAAAATAGGAAAGTGCTTATAATATTATAATTTAATTTTATTTAGTTTTTTCCTATATAAAAATTTATTAAAATATATAAATTAGCATTTTAGTTTTAATTCAAACTAAGATGCTAAAATTATTTACAAACTTATAATCTATTCATTTTTTTACAGAAGCAAATTTAATAAAATTTACAAAAAAAAAATCTGTATTTAAGAAAATATGAAGTTAATGGTGACTAAATTTAATTAAATATAGTTTAATTAAATTATATTCTCAAAAAACTCTAATAAAATGCAGAATAATTAGCACTTTATTTTATTTCTAATTTATGCTTATTCTTTTTTTTTTTTTTTTTTTTTTCTAGGTCAAGATTTGTTTTTGACTAATATAAAAATAATTTTGGCATTTCCTATATGAATTCTTAACTTTTTTATTAGATTAAGCGATCTATAATAGATATTTTATCTATGTTTATAACAATGTCTCATAGAAACACAACATTTTTGTACAAGTTTTTCAATAAATAAATTGCTTTTTTTACCTTAATTTTGTTGCATAATACTTTAAACCAGAACTGTTAATATATTAGCTAGTAAATATGACAATGATTTGTCATACTAACAGTCGCTTTTGTAAGGTTTCTTCACTTCATCATTTATGCTTATTGTTCTTTGCAGATGAATGATTTTTGAGTCGATCGACTCTAAACTTATCATAACAATTTATTACCGTTTTGTTTTGATTATCGTACATTTTTCTTTTTAGCCATTTTCGAAAAATGGAGTGTTTTTTGTATGAAAACAACATTTAAAAAACTTTTGATTTCAAATGATGGATATGCTTCATTGTTTATAGCACTTTTCCACTTTAAGAAATATTTGTGAATATATTTTGATTTTCTTAGAATTTTGTGTGATGTTTTTCTCCACTTTGTAAACTTGAGTAATGGTAGCAAAAGAATCGCACCTTCTTTCGTACAACAGAGCCTGGCTAGGCTTTTAGGATTCTTATTTATCCTTTAGTTGCTGCAGGTTCTGGATATAGGCCTGATGGCTAACTATGGTTGACCTCTATCACGAGTGCAACTTTCAAAGGCAGAAAAGTTTACACCATTGCTTCTTCCTGCCTGGTGTGTAAACGGGTGAAGGGGTCCTTTTTATACTCTGTGCTGGCCAACCAGTATTTAATCTTGTTATTAGTTTTTATCAGTTGTTCCTCATTTGTTACTCAAAGCTGCTCTCTATTAATAGAGAGCTGGCAATATTCGCAACTCTACAAACATGTTGAATGACTAGTGCACTTACTCCTCCAATGAGAGATGCTACTTAATTTGTCCATTTTGGATTCCAGTTGCTCTCTTGGTGCTTTCACTCTTCCACTCTGTCAAAGATCTTGGGTGTTGAAAGGTCCTGTTCGACAAATTACCAATTCTTCCATGTTGTAAAATACTTGAAAGGGTAAATTGTCACTGGGGAAGCAAAGGTCATTTAAGTTAAAAGAAGAAAGAATAACACTTCAACAACTGGTCCTTTTCGGATAATGTGATAATAATTAAAAAAAAAATTCATACAATCTGATTCTTCACAAACCTCAATAAGCCTTTAACATTTGTGTGTGGAAGACACCCTTTGATCAGTCTGGATGATTCTAAAGTTTAGTCATAAACCTTAAGACTTTCAACAACGAGCAGTCCAAAAGGGAAAAAGCAAAGTCAGTTTCTATGAAAAAAATGTAGAACTACTTTTAATGTTACACTTCATTTTATTTCTGGCCTCTGTCAATAAGGGAGAAATCCATCTAGACTTGAGAAATCTTTTATTTATATCCTACTCCAAAGTACCCCTTTTTGGGGAGCTAGATTTTTCTTACATCAAAACCAACCTTGTTTCTAACTCTGCCCTCACGGGACACTAGTAAATAAAGTATCTAAATGAATCTAAATTGCAGCAAATAGATGCTGTTGTAAATAATAAATTTCACCTAACAATTTAATAATCAAAAGATATGCTACAAATGTGTATGAAATCGAAAGAAGTTATGGAAGAAAAACTGAAAGTTTGTAAAAAAGGAACTTACTTGTATTTTTCTAAATGGCGCACAGTTTCAGAATTAGCAATCAAATATGCGAGATGTCAAGCAGCTAGCATTAATTCATGTGTAAATCGCAACTGTTTTGTATCGAAGTCCATAGTTGTATGCGGCCGTAAATGGATGGTAATATTTAATGCTAGTAAGACTAAGCTGCTCTCCTTTAACAATTACAAGACGCCTTGCCAAGCATTGATATCCATGACAAATAACACCCTACCTGAGAATTCTTTCTTCAAACTCCTCAGCAATTCACAGGCAATATGAACTGGAACAAATACATTGAGGACATTGCAAAGGCTGCTGCAAAGAAGGTGGGTTCCCTCTATTGTGTTAGAAGACTACTCACATCTGAGATTATCCTAAGGCCACTATTTGCCCATGCATGGAGTATTGTTGCCACATCTGGACTGGTGCATCTACCACTAGCCTCTCTCTCTCTCTCTCTCTCTCTCTCTCTCTCTCTCTCTCTCTCTCTCTCTCTCTCTCTCTCTCTCTGATTGGGTCCAAAAAAGAGTTTTTAATCTAATAGGTACTACTTTGTCAACTAAGTTCCAACCCCTGTCTCATCACCGCAATGTTGCATCTCTGTGATTGTTTTACAAATATTTTAATGGAATGTACTCTGATGACCTTGTTGCATTTGTGCCCCCTCGACATACATATTCCCGACAAACCCACTTAGCAAAAAAATTTCACCCTTTCACTGTTGAGGTCCTTAAATGCCAAAAAGCTTTCTACTCTAATAGTTTCTTCCCTCGAACAGCAAGACTTTGGAATTCCCTTCCTGCTATTTGCTTCCCTGACTGTACTGATATGCAGAAGTTTAAATGTAACATAAACCAACATCTTGTTCATCTTTCCTAGACATGGTCTCAAATAATAGCCTCTTAACGCCTAAGTGGTGATATACCTTGTTAGGGGTGAACGTGAGTAAAAAAAAAATGCAATATTAAGTAAAAAGAAAAAAATGCTAAAAATTATTTTAACATAAAAAAAAAATGCAATATTAAGTAAAAAGAAAAAATGCTAAAAATTATTTTAACATATAAAAAAATGCAATATTAAGTAAAAAGAAAAAATGCTAAAAATTGTTTTAAAATAAAAAAAAATGCAATATTAAGTAAAAAGAAAAATGCTAAAAATTATTTTAAGATAAAAAAAAAATGCAATATTAAGTAAAAAGAAAAAAATGCTAAAAATTATTTTAAAATAAAAAAAAAAATGCAATATTAAGTAAAAAGAAAAATGCTAAAAATTATTTTAAAATAAAAAAATGCAATATTAAGTAAAAAGAAAAAAATGCTAAAAATTATTTTAAAATAAAAAAAAATGCAATATTAAGTAAAAAGAAAAAATGCTAAAAATTATTTTAAAATAAAAAAAATGCAATATTAAGTAAAAAGAAAAAATGCTAAAAATTATTTTAAAATAAAAAAAATGCAATATTAAGTAAAAAGAAAAAATGCTAAAAATTATTTTAAAATAAAAAAAATGCAATATTAAGTAAAAAGAAAAAATGCTAAAAATTATTTTAAAATAAAAAAAATGCAATATTAAGTAAAAAGAAAAAATGCTAAAAATTATTTTAAAATAAAAAAAATGCAATATTAAGTAAAAAGAAAAAATGCTAAAAATTATTTTAAAATAAAAGAAATGCAATATTAAGTAAAAAGAAAAAATGCTAAAAATTATTTTAAAATAAAAAAAATGCAATATTAAGTAAAAAGAAAAAATGCTAAAAATTATTTTAAAATAAAAGAAATGCAATATTAAGTAAAAAGAAAAAATGCTAAAAATTATTTTAGAATAAAAAAAAAATGCAATATTAAATAAAAAGAAAAAATGCTAAAAATTATTTTAAAATAAAAAAAATGCAATATTAAGTAAAAAGAAAAAAATGCTAAAAATTATTTTAGAATAAAAAAAATGCAATATTAAGTAAAAGGAAAAAATGCTAAAAATTATTTTTAAATAAAAAAAATGCAATATTAAATAAAAAGAAAAAATGCTAAAAATTATTTTAAAATAAAAAAAAATGCAATATTAAGTAAAAAGAAAAAATGCTAAAAATTATTTTAAAATAAAAAAAAAATAAATAGAAAATCTTACAGAAGAATGTTATCAAAAGTTCATATTATTTAATGTTGTTTATTAAAAAAATCATTTTTATTTTCTATACTTGTTCCGTGAAGAAGAAATTCTTGTTGACTGAAGTAATCTTTTTTTAAATCAAGTGATCCTCATCATGGTTCACACTAAGAAATAGAAATTATAAATATCTACACACATAAAAACGCAGACAACATTTAAATAAGAAATAGGAATCAGAAATATCTACACATAAAAACACAGACAACATTTAAATAAGGCTTTTAAAAGAAATCTAAATGATCCCAAATATCATCTTATATGTCATTTATAACGCTAATTGGTGTCAGTTTATAAATATGAGCTATCTGCTCATATGCAAATTATACTTAATTTGCATATCACTATATCTCCCTATAATGGAGGAGCTTTATGCCGCGAGTACTTTTTGTACTTTTTGTTGTGCCTTCCTGAACATGTTCCTTCTCCTTTCCCTTGGAGATCTGAATCTATCTTGTCTTTCCCTATAATTGAACTGTTCCTCCTGCATATTCTTATATTCCTCTTCTGCCTTGTTCCATTCTACTTCTTTATCTTCTACCTCGTCCCTCTCTACTTCTTCCTCGACAGTCTCATTCTGCATAAACTCTTCTGTTATGTCAATAGTGGGAAGCTCTGAAGCCATTTCCTCATCTGATTGTTCTCCTTGGTATCTTATTTGATCAGCATAAGATAGAACACTGTTCCCATTTCCTTTATTTAATATTGCAGTATTATGTCCTTTCTGCATAATAAATTTTGCTGTCTCGGCTTCCGTATTCTTATTTCTTTTGTACCACATCTTTTGATTTGTAGCATATGACATAATCAAAGGGGATCTTAATTGTCTGCTCATTAAGGCAAATGGATTTTCTGGCCTGTCTGCATGCAGAATTGTTCTATAATTTAGTAATAGTCTTGGTAGGGATGCATCGATTTTTTACTATTGCAAGCATGCTTTTATGCTCTGCTTTACCGTCTGGACCATCCTTTCCGCTATCCCATTACTTTGAGGGTGGTATGGAGGGGTCTTGTAAGGTCTGCATCCTATTTTTCTTAGCCATTCATGCAAATCAGCATCCGCAAATTCTGGTGCGTTATCAGTCACCAATGTTCTCGGTATCCCATTTCTCAAATATATTACTCTTAATATTTGTTTTATGGTGGTACTTTTTTTATCAAGTACTCTCATCACTTCAGGCCAACCTGAATATGCATCTACTAATATTAATAATAGTCCTATTCGATTGACATAGGCATGATCCATATGTACTCTGCTCCATGTTTCTGCTTCTCGGGGCCACACATGTATTTTCTTTTGCTTGATATTCCTGAGTTCTGTGCATTTTTTGCATCTTTTTATGTAGTCTTCTACATCTTTTGAGTACCCCAACCACCATGTTTCCAATTTTAATCTTTGCGTAGCTGCTACTCCACAATGTATGCCATCGTGTACACTTTTTATAACCTGTCTCCTCCGTGTTTCTGGGGGAACTACCAAGTCTCCATTACATATTACCCCATTTTCTATAGTCAGTTCATGTCTTATTTCTTTGAATGATCTTTCAGCCATTGAACAATTTCCCTAGCGATTCTCTTTTATCCTCAACACTATTCTGTTTAACACTGGGTCATTTGTAGTTTCAGTAGCCATTTCATCTATAGATATTACATCGGTTTCTACAAGGTGCAGGAATGTACTTAGCTATTACTAACGGTAATAAATGCATTATATTTTTCTCTCTTTATAGTAGGAGGGGCGGAACATTTTCTTTTAAGTTCAGGCTAGCTTCATAATTTTTTAATTTTCCTGTTTTTTCCATTTCTAACTCATTAATCAACTTTGTTGAATTTATTTTTAATACGTCATTCCCCCAATAGTCCATGTGTTTTTCGGCAATATTTTGCCTTTAGTTCAATTGAACCTTCAAAGTAATCCATGATTGCTATAATCGAGCCATCAAACCGACGTAATTGTATGTTGCTTTTTTTCCAATTTTTTCCCACAAGTTTCTAGGTATTATAGTCACTTCACTGCCAGTGTCTATTTGCATTTCAACAATTCAATTGTTGATTTTCATTTTTATTTTTGTCTCTGTTCTTAGATCCAGTATTTTGTATATTATCCTTCTTTACATTAAAAATTTGTCTATTTTCATCCTCTATTCTTTTCACATTTTTCGTTTTACATACTTCTTTGAAGTGATTATTTTTTAAACACTTTGAACATGTTTTTCCAAATGCTGAGCCATTTTCTTTTTTCATTTCATGAATTTTTCCACAGTATATACAATTTTTTCTTTTTATTTTTACCGTATATGTTTCAGCCATTATTTCTTCGTAGGAGTTATTTTTATTTTGGTTGTAGGTATGTATTAATTTCTGCTATTGTATAAATTCTAGACACATATTCAAGGGTATGTTTGTAAGTTGTAACTGTTCCATCTATGTGCTGAATTATACATACTTTCAATTAATCTTAGTTGGATTAACTCTTCTTCTGTTGTCTGTTCTTCTGTTCCTAGTTTTTCAAAATCACAATATTTACTCACACTTCTTAACCATTGTAAATATTTTACTATCGGTTCATCCACTTCCTGCTTCATTGCCATAAACTTGGTCCTTTCTGCAATCACCAGTCTTTTCTTCGGCCTCATGTTTCCCTTGATAACCTGACTTATTTCTTCAAAAGTCATTTCTTCTAGTCTCGAGGGTAAACCATTGTAGCAACCTTAATAATTGCTTCACAATCAGCGCTAGCCATGAACAAGTCGGTGATTTCATTTTTCCCTGCTTCATTTTCTGTTGTCTTTTAACTTTTTGCATTTTGCATTAGCAGCGAAGCAACGAATCCACATATCTACGTATTCTGAGTCTTTAAGGACCAGACAGTATCCTATTGGCGATGCCATTGATATGTTGTGTATTGTGGGAACATGCCAACCGGATGCTAACGTCTCCAGCATAAGAGACAAAGTAAAAAAATCTTCGTTTGCACATGGCTCCACGCATCGCTTCCGTTTGGAAAAAGAAAAATAAGAAACCATAAAAAGAATTATGAACCAATGGCAAAGCTCCCCGCCGAAAATAAAGGCCTAAAATATGACAGCCGCTGGGAGCCGGTTTACGACTATAAAAGGAGGGGACCAGAAAGAAGAAAAAAAGAGGGAAAGAGTTTCGCCCAGCTGTGTCAGTGAACGCACGGACATTCTTCCACCGGACCTACAAAAAAAAGAAGAAGAAAATACAGGAGAAAAAAACTCCGCGCTGCTAGGGTGATAAATGTAGTCGTCGCTCTCCAGTTAAAAGCCTGATACATATCACCAAAGTAGCACGACTGGCCGCCACTTACCCCCCCCCCCGTTGTCTGAAAAGATAAGTACGCTTTGTTTAATTATAATACCCTACAAACGTCACTCCTGATCAATGCATACACAAGCTGAACTACCATTCTCAATTTTCCTACAACATTTGTTTCTTTTCCCTCGCGGGAACAAGCAATAGTAACCCGAACTTGAGGTGAAAACACATCTCCTCCTTTTTGCTACAACACAAGTCCTGCAACGAGCATTGGTTACATACGCTCGGACACATCATAACTAAAACATTCATTTCTTTCAATAGCAAATAAACAACGTTTATCTTATCCATTAACTGAGCCTTTGTTTCCTTCAATTCCTCATTCGTTTCATTATTCTCTTGTAACGGGATTGGGGTATTTATATATCCTAGTCCCCTACAGTATAATGCTAAGTAAGCATTCAACAACCAACCTGTTCTAGTTGGTGTCAGTTTATAAATATAAGCTATCTGCTCATATGCAAATTATACTTAATTTGCATATCACTACATAAGATTTGCAAAATTCTCAGAAGAAATCCGTCTAGACTGAGACATTGTCCACAAGTAATTATAACAAGTAAATAAAAAGCAAGTTTTACAGTGAAGAAGTACTAAGATAGTAATTGATTTTGTGTTTGTAGATGAGATTTCTTATTGTATTAATAAAAAACATTAAAAAAACTTTGAAACGTTTTTATGTTTAATTAGCAGTTCAGCCCGGTCCTATGTACTGTTCATAACTTTATGCGATATGTATGTATTAAAAAGTGTGAATATGTACAGTAATGCCTCTCTATATAATAGGCTTCCTAAACTACCATAGAGAAAAGTTGGTAAGGACCGCAGAGGTCAATTTATTTTAAACTTTGACCCCAATTTTGACTTTAACATGTATTGTTTTGGGCTCAAATCAAATTAAAATGTTTGACCCATGTCCAAGTAACCTACATCTAAAATTTCAGGTGTTTAGACCCAAAATTGGCAGAGGAGTTTGTTAGAGTCTGCAGAGGTCAACTCTTTCAATTGCTGCATGTCTGAATACCCATTATGTATAATTTGAAATGTTTAGACTCAAAATTTGATTAATAGTTTGTTAGAGACAGACCACAAATGTAAAATCTTTTGAACTTTGACTCTTTAGCAGCCATATTTGGCCAAAAACCGATTAAAAAGCTTGCTCAAGTCTGAATACAGTTTATGTAAAATTTCAAATATTTAGACTAAAAATTGGCTGAGTAATTTGGTAGAGACTGCAGAGGGCAATTGTTTTTAACTTTAACCCTTCAGCATTTATTGTTTTGGGCTCAAATCAAATTATAAAGTTTGATCCATGAACTAAGAACCTATATCTTAAATTTCAAGTGTTTAGACCCAAAATTGGTGGAGGAGTTTGGTAGAATTCTCAAATGGCAAATCGTTGAACTTTGACCCCTTGACAGCCAAATTTCTGGCCAAAAACTGATCAAAAAGATTTTCCCAAGTCTCAATACTCCGTATTTCAAATTTCGAGTCTGTAGACCGAAAATTGACAGAGTTATTGTGTAGGGAAATGTACACACACACACACACACACACACACACACACACACACACACACACACACACACACTCACTCACTCACTCACTCATACAGACATTTTCACTTTTTTAGATAAGTTAATGTAAAAGTTATGAATTTACAATTATCAGAAAGATTAGACATTGAATTTTTTTTTTTTTTTTTTTAGAGCAATCGCCACGAAAATGAGGATAAAAATAACATAAATTACAAAGAATTTTATGATTAAATAAAACTATTTTCATTTAATAAAATATTTTTAAAACAAAAAAACCAGCATTACTTGATTTTCCAATATTTTCATTTTAACTTTATGAAATGTTTCTAAGGATATCTCTAACTCCTATTCAAATTTTATTTGTTATTTGTTATTCCACGTTTCTAAAGAATTATTTTCATAGTAAGTCGTGTTGAATGAAGCATAAAATGAGAATAGAAGAACAAAAGTTTATAACACAAACTATTTCTTAGAGAAATTTAAAGCAAAGAACTATTCTATTCTAGAACTTAAGAAACTTATGTGGATATTTTATATCAATTTGATATATTTAGGCCAACATACTTCCAAGTAATGACATAAAGGCTGTGATTGTTTATGTATATATATCTAT
Source organism: Euprymna scolopes (assembly GCF_053919585.1). Taxonomy (NCBI): domain Eukaryota; kingdom Metazoa; phylum Mollusca; class Cephalopoda; order Sepiida; family Sepiolidae; genus Euprymna; species Euprymna scolopes. The sequence goes on along the minus strand of NC_136517.1, from coordinate 68,790,783 downwards.
ATATATAAAAAAATCAAACGTCCGGTTTATTCCAAATCGATAAACTAGAAATTTACACACCCGTTTTCCATGAAATTTTATAAGAGTGACTGTTTCTCATCTGTGTTTTTAAATGTTAGAAAGTAAAAAATATTACCAAATTAAAAAAAAACAAACTATTATTCAACTTTGTTTCTTTTTGGTCGACAATTTTTAAATAACGAAAAATAACGATTCTGACTACACATACGTATAAAACAAACTTTTTTTTTTAAATCGTTAAAAGAGTAACAGAAATTGTAAATTTAATAAATAAAGCATAAATTTAATAAACAAAGCATAAGTGAAAAAAAAATTATTTGTACTTATGCATGTAATGAACCAAACGTAACTCAGTTTGCGTCTTGGATTTCTCCGGAATATGACATCCACAGAAGAAAGAAAGAAACAAACAATTCGATCATCGGTGTATGCATGTTCCTTCTGGACATTACAAAAAAAAACCCTACTCGCCGGGGATTGACAATATATATATATATATATATATATATATATATATATACCCCCAAAACCTCGAAAGCCGTTCTTAACCTGGGAAGGTAGGGTGTATTCCTAAAGCCGTTTTTAACATGAGGAGGTTGAGGTGTTTATAATACGCTGGGGCAAGTCGTAAAAATTAACGAAGTTGCTATTATTTATTGCAAAAAATGCTAAAACTTTATTTTTGTGACAAAAAAAAAACATTATTTTCTACAAACATTTATTAAGAAATACAAATGACCGGTAGTTTTTTTTGTGTGTTTTTATTTGAAATTTTACTTTACTTTTTCTTTCACATAGCGTTGTTATTATTTCCTCAGTAACGTTCGACTTTATCCGGCTGTTGACGTCATGCGCTGCTGAAAGTCAAATGCTGAGAAAATAATTACACAACACTTAAAGTTTAATTCATTCAATCAGTCTTTGGAAAATAAATATCTGAAATAAAGTGGCACTTATGCACTTACGTTACTGTGCTATTTTTAAAAATTAGTATTTACACGTTAAAGTCAGGTTTTAAAATATTTTTTTGGTTATTAAATTGTTAGGTGAAAGTACAGATAACCCAGTCGGTTTCTAATTTGTGGAAAATCTAGCTCCCCCCCCAAAAAAGTTACTTTGGATCGTAACAAAAATAAAAATTGCCCCAGTCTCGAAGTATTTCTTCTCTACTGATCGAGGAAAAAAACGGAGAAGTGTACTTCACCCTCGGTTTCTCTCCCCCTCTCTTCCTCTCTTAATAACTCTCACCATCCATCTCTCTCTCTCTCTCTGTATATATATATATATATATATATATATATATATATATATACACTAGCTGTACCTTGCCACGCGTTGCTGTGGCTCAAATTGGTGCAATAGAAAAAGTTCCAAAATGAGAAAATGCATGTTTCTTATAGGTTTAATTCCACATTTCGTATGGGTACACAGTTTTTGTTTTTCCATTTTCTTAGCTGATGTAGAGATTTTCTGGTTGGGTAACTCTTAAACACATAACATAAATTGTCCGTGTGAAAAAACAGTCAGTGTGTTGCTGTAAGCAAAACAATTGTAAAGATTCTTCCCTGAGTTTTGTTGATGGTTATTGCAAGCGACAATAAAATTGGAAAATGCAGTTTCCTAAACTGTAATGGGGTATCTGGTGGAATCATAGGAATGCGTGGAATGAAGATATATTCACCTGTTAAAGGTCCTGTTAAAGTTGTTGTTTCTATGATATTGTTTGTTATTTTTTTTTTTTTTTTTTTTACTGCAAGCCATATGCCATTGCAAAGCTTGGATTGGTTTATATTTCACAACATGATAATTAGTACACCAATTTTCAGTTGCAGTATATGCGGAGGCATACCTGGCAAATCTAGCTGTTGGATAATTAACCACATTATCTGCTTCCACAACAGTGTCGATGGATGTATATGTGACAACCTCAATTGGAATTTTATGTTGAATAATAGCGTTAAGTGCATGGATGTCTTTGTATTGAGCTGCAAGAATAGATCGTTTACTCAGTCAAGTGGAAGTCGTATAATTAATTTGAATATCTGGAAAAAACTTTTTAACCAATTCTTCTTTTGATGTAATAAAATTACAGAAGTTAAAAGTCAAAGAATGTCGCCCTTAACTCTGATCAGCCAGCACTTTTCCGTGCCCAATTTCCCACTAGTGATGCAAAAATTTCTGTGCGGATCGAGCAGTCTGCAACTGGATGTACATATTTTGAGTTAAGTTTAATGTCTTCACGTGGCACCAAAAAGTAGAGTATTTGAGGGAAGCATTTATTTCATCTGCCGGTGTTGATTAAAGAATTACAGACAGCATTTGTCTGAAATCTCCTGTAAGCAATATTACTGCATTTCCAAATGGTCTGCCATTGCCATGTAGATCTTGCAAAGATCGACCAAGAGCCTCAAGTGATTATTTGCCTACCGTTGTGCATTCATCCCAAACAATAAGTTAACATTTCTGCAATATTTTTCCCTATACTGGATGGTTTGGAGATGTTGAACATGAGATTTTTGTAAAATTGAATGTTTAATAGTAGTTTCAAAGTAGAATAAGTAGTTCTACCTGATAGCAAGATCGCAGGTATTCCACATGCAGCAAGGGCTATGTCATTTTATCACTGAATGGCTGCCAAAATCAAGTTAATTAGAAAGGTTTTATCAGTTACTTCTGGTTCTGTTCAAGATAGCAGTAATTTCCAAATAACTTTTATTCTCACAATAAGTAAATTAGGTGACTAAAATAGGATTTATCCATGTTTGACAATGCCTTATTCACTGTAATTAATTGAGGAGACTGCAATAGGATGAGGGATTAGAGATGGACAGATAGACAGGAAGATATATAGATAGAACAGAGAAAGTGAGAGGGAAATTCAGAAAGAGGAGATAGAGGGAGAGTTAGAAACAGAGAGGGATCGAGACAGAGGAAAAGAGAGAAGGGGAGATAGAGGGAATTAGAGAGAGAAAAGTGCGCAAAGAGAGATGGAGATGGTGAGATATATATATATATATATATATATTCAGTAATGTGATTGATAATTTAAAATTCAAATTAGAATTAAATTAAAAATCCGTTTCACAAGAAGGAACAACAACAAAATCAATAATTTGTACGATCGTTTCGGAAAACAATGTTTTTATTGTGGTAGACATTAAGCCACGGACAATAATTTTTACATATAGTATTTTTAACAAACAAGGTTTCCTCATCAGCAAAGTATTGGGAAGGGTTTTTAATATATGTAAAAGACACCATAAATAAACCTAGCATTAAAAGTAAGGCAGATGTATATGGAAAAAATTAAAATAAAGGTATACATTTACTTGATAAGAAAAATAATATGGGTTAAAGATAGAAATAAAATTATAAATCTGAATTTGGTTTAAATATAATATATTTCTAATAACATTCATAGACACACACACACACACATATATATATATATATATACATACACACACATACATACATATATATATATATATATATATATATCAATATATATATAATTATTTACCTTTTAATTCTTCGCCTTTTGAAATCAGCAATTAAGGTCAAAGCATTCATATGGATGTTTATTGTAGCTTTTCAACTTATGAAATGATAAATTTTCAAAAAGAACGCTAATGGAATATTTTATATCGGTTAGCATACGTTTGATTAAAATGCTAAATTTAAAACTGAAGAAAGAAAGGGGAAGATAATCTTATTTCTTTAATTAAACAATGCAAGGGAGATAATTAGTGTTTAACTTAATTTATTAAGGAATAATAAATCAAGCAAACAGTATATTATAATCTATTTTGAAATTATTGAATTTAATATTTGATAATTTATTTATTTATTGAAATTAAAAAATATATCATAGGTTAAGGTTAAGAATATATTCTAATAATATATAATAATGGTCGATATATCAGATCAATTAATAATAACAATAATATTGATGATCAAAAATTTTTATTAATAAGCATGACAAGTTATAGTTTAATTTTAATATTGAATCTTAATAAAAAAAATAACATTTTTAATGATTTAAGGTGGTTTATATTTATTAAATTTAAACCAACGTTTATGACTGCATGCGAAAATAAGTTCTCTTGAATTTAAGAGGGTGGTTCTATTTTTTATATCTTCATATTTTAAAATTGTTAGGGTCTCTTTTGTACAAAGTGCACAGAATTTATCTCCTGGTTTGTATGCGTTATAAGACCCTATTATTTGCCATTTCAAATTGAAAGAAATATTGTTATCTTTGAGTCGCCAAATATGTTTGGATAGGGTAGTTTGGTTTAACAGGGAGTGATTTTTAAATGAATATTTGTGCGTTGAAATTCTATGTTTTATTAAGCCAGATGTGGAACCAAAATATATTGCCTCTTGTTTAGTGTAATTATTTTCCGGTAGATTAGATGTTGGATTATCATATGGTGGGTTGGTCTGTATTTGATTGGTAGATTGGTTAAAGTTGGTGTCATTATTTAATTGGGTGGTTGAGTTATGGTTTCTATTAAATTCATTTAGATTTGGGGTTTTTGATACTGTGCACCTATAGATTACATTTTTTATTTTACATGAGCCTTGTAGGGGACATTTATTTTTTCTCCTACAGTTACAGCCTGCTATATTTTGTATAATTGTATTTTGTAGCTTATTAATTTTTTTATAGTTAGAACTAATTATTTCTTGATGAAGGGTTGGCATAGTTGACTAAGACACTTTGATTGTATTCTTATTGAATATTTCATTATATCTATGAGGGGCTTTAAAGTTCCTATCCAATATTTTAAAAAATTCTCTGGCTAAGTTTGTCTCAAGATTTTTGGAATATGGAGGGTTGAACCATAGGGTCTCCTTATGTCTGTTTTTACGATTACGGGTTTTGGTTTGCTTTTTATTTGTATTAGTATCTAATACTTGTGGTTTGGTGTTATCTTTTCTTGCCTTTTGGTCATTTTTTTTTAATACGTATACGGGAAGACATTGCCATATTATAGGTTATTACGCTCTTAGTAGGTTTATTTTCAATGTAGTTTATGTTTCTATCATTTTTATCTATGAATTTAATTTGTGAATTGTATCCTGAGTTTTTAAGGGCTTCATTGTAATATTTTTCATTTTTGTTAAATATAGATTTGCTAGAAGACAGCCTAGAAATTCTTAAAGAGACATTGGGGACTATTGATTTCAATATTGATTTAGGGTGGTTTGATTCATTATGGACATATAGTACAGATTGGTTAGGTTTATGATAGGGTTCAAAGGTAGAGTTCTCAAGATTTAAGGTTATGTCTAAGAAATTAACAATTTTTTTTATTATGGTCGATTTTTATACTAAGTCCATAATTTTTAAATAATTTATGCAGAGCTTTAATTGCTTTTTCGTAATTATTATTTGTAGAGTTAGTTAGGAAAAGTGTATCATCTCTGTATAGTCCTCCTTCAAGTTTGAACTGTTTGTGGAGTATACAATGAATTTCATTTAAAAGGAAAAGGCCAACTAGATTGGTTACCTGAGCCGAGTCTGTCGAGCCCATTAAAATGTTGAAATGGTTAGGGGTATTTTTCCTGGTCCAATACTTATTATCAAAGGTTATTAAAGACTTTCTAGCTACAAGTATTACTTTAATTTCGTTGTGAGTTATATTAGTTAGTTTTCGTGCCATTAATAGAGATTTATTTAGTAGGATTGGCGATATTGATTGGTAATATGATTCAATATCAAAAGAAAGAAATTTAACGTTATTCTTATTTTGAATGTTAGAAAACCAGTCGATTACTTGGTTGGAAGATTGCCATAGTGGGTATTTTATTATAGATTTAATTTTGGGGATAATTCTATCTAATATGTTTTTACTAACAAGTCCTATATCTGATTTTGAGGGGAAAATGAGTCTAATAGTAGGGTTAATATTAAAGCTTTGTTTGTGGTCTTTCAAAGTAAATCTCAGGGTACCTGGTACTGTTATTTCTGTGTATTCATCTATTTTAAGTTAAGTTCAAATGTTTTTTGCGTCATTATTTATTCCATTTAGTGCTGACTTGTTTGTTGTTTTGTAATTTTTATTAAGTTCCTTATATATTAGATTTTTATACTGTATATAGTCCATTGTGTAAAAATTTCTCGTTTTATCCGCCGGTACTATCAGTTTATTTTGGTGGCTTTTAGAAATAGATTTTGAAAATTTATTTATTTTTTTAAGGGTTGGAGTGAAATATTTTTTTTTTTTTTTTTTTTAAATTTAATATTTTTAATCAGGTTGATCAAATCATTTTCAAATTTCTCAGTGTCCTTGTTCCTTTTAGGGTTTTTATATGTTTTTAGTCTGTTGTATTTGGCTGCTTTTCTCTGTTCATTGTCTTGTCTGAGGTTGGTTTTTTCCATTTTTTCAGGTTGGTGATATATTGGTTTAGTGGTATCATTTCGGTGTTTATCAAAATGATAGGCTTTCTATCTCAAGTTTTTTATAAATATATTCATACTTGTAATTAAGCCGGTTATAAAGGTGTCTTTAGAAGGTGTGGGGATACATGTGGTTGATAATTGTAAGTCCTTCTTATGAAACATATCTGTAATTACGTATAGAAACTCAACCTGTTATAGGGAGCTATTAATTTAAAGGAGATTAGAACAATAGTCTAAAGAGCAGAGTGTATTTTAATGTAATAGTAAAATTACTAATTTAATTGAAATACAGGGAAAGAAATATATACATATAAAAATCAAACGTCTGGTTTATTCCAACGCGTGGCTGGGTACAGCTAGTGTATATATATATATATATATATATATATATATATATATATATATATATATATATATATATAAGCAATAAATTAAGCTGAAAAATAAATTTTTAATAAAAAAGGACAAACATATCAGATTAGAAAAAGTTCTATCCGGTTAAAGGGATCAAATAATAAAAATAAATAAAATAAAAAAGATAAGGATTAAACTTTCATGGGAACTTTATTACATTATTGGATTAATAAAAAAAAAAAAAAAAATAGGGAAGAAACATTTTTAAGCCATGACATTTCAAAGCTAAATGTTTCTCTTCAGAAAAGCAGAAGAAGCTGGCATTATACAAAAGTGAATGTAAAAAGACAATACCATCTTTAAAAACATTTAAACAAGACATGAAAAAAAAATTTGGAATGAAGTTCTCATGTGACTTTACTCCTTATCTTTTATATTTTATTCTCTATCTATCTATCTATCTATATATATATATATAATTTTTTTGTTTGTTCTTTAAAAAATTGGTTGCACCGACTTATTGCACTCACTCGGGCAAAAAAAGGTCACTTTTATTTTATTTTCAACCACTGTTACATTGAGATCAATAGCATAACATCATTTTCTATTGTCGCATTTTAATGCCATTCATAGCCGGTGATATAGGAATTTCAAGCTGAAAACTTAAGTGGTTGTTTTTGCTGCTTGAAGGTTGATAGTTGTTAATCAGCCATATTTAATTTGTTCTCTTTTGCCGCACCCAAAAATTTAATATATGAAACAGTAAAAACCCTTCCCTCACATGGAATATTTTCACTTCAACAGACAAATAAAAGTAAACAGAAACATTATGCTACATATTTTATGATGCTTTCGTAGTTGATTGGCTTTTGTTTTCTAATTCCATTAATATTTATAGTAGCAGATGAGCTATTATACTTTGGCGAATAATGTTCGATAATATATTTTTCTAAATTTATTCATTTATATGTATATAGAAATGCTGTGTCATAGTCTTCATTATGTGTGTAGCTGGGTTAATGCACATCTGTGTATGTATGTGTGTAAATGAAATTGAAATGTGTATATTAAGCTTTACTTTAATATGTACAACATACTGTAAGTCTTAAAAGAGTTCATTGTTGTGAGTATGAAAGTGTGTGTGTGCGTGTCAAGTATTTTACAATGAGCTAATGTTTTTGTAAGATGAATTTTAAGTTGGAATTTTTCCAAAAATTCAAAACTGACTGGTGTGTCAATTTTGAATGGTTTTTCGTAAAACTGGCTCAGAATGTTCTGAATACTTTAACATTTTTTGTGTACTATGCTTTGAATATTTAATAAGATGCGTATGTGACTAACTAGACACGTGCATATTCATTATACACGTTTTCATTGTCAACACTGGTAGTAGCATCAGCAATTCCATGATTTTCTTTTAAGACAGAAAATTGCAGTAAATCGGGGGGGGGGGGATAGATGGTACCAACTAAAGAATTACATGTCTTTATTTAAATTCTATTCTGTTCCATTTTTGTTTTAATTTTCATTTTAGTTTTGAATTACAAAATATTGTTTTTTAAAATGGATAGCAAAAGATGCTAGAATAGCATTCATCTTTATTATACTTCTTATCTGTATCCGATTCTCGCTAGTGTGTTGGGTGTGTATGTGTGTGTAGCAAAACGCATTGCAGTTTGTGATAAATTTTGTAAATAGTATGTGCTGTGGTCCATACTCTGATAAGTAAAGCAATTCTAATAATATTGTGTATGTCTTAGTTCTTATTGCTCCTGAGCATTATACTCCTAGGCTTTCTTTTATTTTTTCAAAATTATTCAATCTTTGTTTGTATATGTCCTGCATCCTTTCTTGTTGGAGGAGGTGGAGGTTCTTTGTTGTCTCTGTCTTTAGGGATACTGGTGGTCAGTTTGACCGAACTGGATGTTGTCTTGTTGGTCTCCTGTTGGAGGCGAAGATTAGGAATGGGGGAAGCAATTAACCGCAAGTTTGTTTATTTTCTGTCAAGTTTGAACCTCATTAGTGATGTGGCTTTCATTGTTTTTGTCCAACTGCTTTTAATTGTTGTAAACTGAGTGGATCTGTTCAGGAGAGGATAGGGCCATTGTGCTTGACATTTCAAAGGTATTCAACAGAGTGACATTCTGCTCATCTACACAAACTTCAGGGTTATCGCGTTGGTGATAAGGTTCTTGACATTCTTTCTCACTTAAGCTTTCATGTAACTCTGCATCGTGTCCTTTCTATTTTTCTATCAATGCTTGTATTTCTTACGATTTTATTCTGGGTTCAACATTGTTTTTTCTCAATGATCAGAGAATATTATTCTGAAGATTAACATCTATGCGGATGATAGCGCTTTCTATTCTGGTGCTTGCTTCTTGCTTATCTCCCTCAGATCGGAATATGCGGTTGATTTAGAAGTTGACAAGTTTGTTTTATTTGATTTTGTTGGAACTCGTCTTGTGTCTTTCAATTGTAGGCGTGTCCATTTTTCTGAATGCTTCTGTTCGGGAGAAGAAATCGACTCTGACATTGAAAACAATTGTAAATTCACTCTTTTCTGAATTCATCCAGTTCAGTAGTGCTTTACATTAATCATAACAACAAAAGACCATTTTTATCTTTTGAAAATCAAATGTAACACATTTTTGAATAATTTAAAAAATCTGTGACTAATACTTGTTTGGCAGTATTTGCTTACATGTTCATGTTATAATTTAATCATTTGCTTGAAAAGTAAATAATTTTACCATGATTATCTTAATAGATACCATTTCAGACTATGGAATCATGCCAGGTTTAAATCCTGTCAGATTGGTTTGTGCTTATTTTCGTGATTGGAACATATGCCACCACCTTCCATTGAAAAATAGCTATCAGTAAAATAGCAACTTATATTCCAGTAAACATATTCAATTTGATTTGGGTATTAAATGACCTAAAAAAAACAAAGATTGATGTGCTGTAAGAAAGGCAACTAGGAAATCTTTTCTCTAAATTAGACTTCTTTATGAGGAGTGGAAAGAGGTGGAGAAAGAGGAAGTTCTGTTTTTTTTAATTGACTATTAATGAATTTATTGAATGCTTCCCCCCCCCACCCCCAAATGACTGTACAGCTTCTAAAGAAAGTGTTTTTTATTGATATTCTTATGTTTCTAAATGTATAATAACGTAGAAACATTTTCAATTCTCATTGATTTATATTTATATATCAACTATTCAAAATCGGAACAGATATAACTTGCACCAACAAAAAGCTTGATATTCTTTAAAATAACTTTCCAACAGCAAAAACGACAATGATGATCATATTAAGTTTAACCACATTTATTATTGTCATATATGACATTTTATTTTTATTAGTTGAGAGTTAAATCTCGGTAAATAAAAATGCACAATGTGGGGAAGAGGGAACAAAGCAGAAAAGTGTGAAAGGATAGAGGGGAAATATAGTAGGTATAATTGTGAAAGGGGAAGGAATAACCCTTAGAATATGGAGGGGTTTCAGAGTATTTAGGGAAAATTATAATAAAAAAAACAACTGAATATGAGATGACTAATTCTCACACAAAACTTTTCAAGTATCAAACACAAGGTCAGTTTCATATTTTCAAAGCACCTCAATCACTAACTTTAACTTATGTCTCCACATTTTTGACCCCTCTCTTCTCAGCCCCTCCTTGTGTTAGACTTCATTCATGCCTCCAATTACTTAATTGTTTATTAGCTTGTACCCAACCACCCTATTAATTGCTTTATCGTCTATTTCTGCCAACCATCTCTCTGCCCATCAATCACTACTTTTATGAGTCTATCAGAGAGAAGTGATTTTATAATTGAGAAGACATTTCCAGCTATACCATAGCTGGAAATCTTGTGAAGTAGGCCCTTATGCCATGCCTGTTAGGTTTTTGTTGGAATTTTTTAGATGGTATGAATCTATACCTACAATAAACCATTCCATCAGATCTGATACTATAGAGGACACATTCTTTTTAAACATGGAATGCAAAGGTAGACCTGATATAAATGTACGGAAGCTATCCCAGTCAGCCATAGAGTATCGGTATACTGTACGATAGAGAGGTACATCTGAGGACCTGTTACATTTCGTTTTTATTTTAACTGATACAACAGAGTGGCTGGAAGATCCCAGTGGAGGCAGAACAGAGGCTGAACATAGCTCAGGGCAAATTGTGAGGAAAAGGTCTAGGAGTCAGGCACACGGGTGCGTTCGTGAACAATCTGAGTGAGGTCATAAGCATTGGAGAAATCGTGACAGAACCTCCCCTCCTCCTCATCGGTTTTGTTGGACTGGGTTAACTATTCCACAGACGTGAATGTTGTAGTGTCCACAGACGTGAATGTTTGCTGAAGGATACACAGACAGGCCGTGGTCAATCTTTTCAGATATGCTTTTAATGATAGTAGCTCCACTATTATAGGGGTGATAGAGTGTAAATATAAATGCAGTAGTGTGAGCAAGTACAACCCGGAAGCACATGTTGGGTAAGTTGGAATCTTCTTCGGAGATGTCCCTACCAAAAGGAAATCCATCTTTAATGTAGGCACATACTCCATGCCCATGGCGATCTTGGGAGTCGGATTTAGAAGTTAGAGTATCCTTTAATTATGAACTCATCTAGGGAAATAGTTGATCCAAATGCCAGTTTCGCTTAGGAATAATAGGTCTGGTTTAGTCTCCTGTAATAGAGTTTGAACCTCTGGAAGGTTGGAATGTAGACCCTTTATGTTGGAGAAGGAGACAAGGTAGTGGGGGTCTGTGTTGGAAGTTGGAGGGTTGGGTTTTCTCAAGTATTTTTTCTGGGAACCTTTCATGATCGAGTTTTGGGGTTTGTGGAATAGGTCGACAGACTTGCTTAGAGCAGGGCAGAGAGGGAAAGTAAGAGAGAAAAAGAAAATAATTTTTTTTTTTTAAACAAATAATGTTACTGTTATTTTCTAACAAAAAATGTCCGACATGAAAGGATCACGTCTTAGAAGTCTTGATAATCACTCAAAAATAGAAATTAAAGAAAAAATATATATATATATATAATTTAAAGGAGATTAGAATAATAGTCTAAAGAGCTAAGTGTATTTTAATGTAATAGTGAAATTACTAGTTTAATTAAAATACAGGAAATGCTCGTTGTAATTTAGATATATAATAAGCTCGATAGTTAAATGTCCTAGAGCTAATTCAATATTAAATAATGTGATTTATAATTTAAAAATTTTAAAAAAATTTTTAAATTTAAAAATCAAAATTTAATTAAATTAAAAATCAGTTTCATAAGAAGGAACAACAACAAAGTCAATTATCTGTACGATCATTTCGGAAATCCGTGCTTTTTATTTGTGGTATATATGAAGTCACGTAGAACAATTATACATAGTTTTTTTGGTAAGCACGGTCTCCTCATCAGCAAATTTAGGAGGATTTCTATTGAATTGAAAAGACACCAAAAATAAACCTAGCATTAAAAGTAAGGCAGATGAATCTTTTGGTTTTTCTTTTTTTGAAATCAGGAACTGTATTTAAAGAAGTCATTTAGATGTTTGCTATAGCTTTTTATTTTTATTGAAGCAACAAAGTCTATTTTGTACTCTGTCAAGGCAGGATAGGCTGTTTTTAGCAGCTCCTGCCCAGATATGGCAGCAGTATTCCATCCTTGGACGTACTTGGCTTTTATATAGATAGAGAATTGCATCAGTAGTGAGATATCTTCTGGAGCGGTAGAAGGATCCCACCATCTTTCCAGCCACCTTGGCAACAGACTTGATGTACGTGTTCCATTTCAGATCAGACGTAAAGGACAAACCCAGAAGCTTGTCAAAACATGGGGCTTCTCCTAGACGAGAGCCATCCATTTCAATTGATGCCAGATGGGGATCAGAGCGCTGATGATGTAAAGATAGCAGTTTGGTTTTAGATGTATTAAAGGTAACCAGCCACGTCTTCCCCCACTGAACCACGCGCTCGAGATCAGAGGAGGGAGAAACTTTGTCATTTACAGCCTTTGATGTGTTGCCGTAGATGGTCGTGTCATCAGCATAGATGTCAACGAATGATTTAAGTATGTGTTTAGGGAGATCATTTGTGTAGATCAGGAAGAGAGTTGGACCCAGGATTGACCCTTGAGGGACTCCAGCATTAATACTGCAGGCCTCTGATTTTTGTCCATCGACCACTACTCTTATGAGTCTATCAGAGAGAAATGATTTAATGATTAAGAAAACATTTCCAGTTATACCGTAGCTGGAAATCTTGTGAAGTAGGTCCTTATGCCATACCTTGTCAAAGGCCTTTGATATGTCAAGAGCAATTGCCCTAGAAAGGAAACCTTTGTCAAGAGATTCACTAATCCTGTGAGATATAACTGTTAGCACATCTGCGGTAGATCTTGCAGAACGGAAACCATATTGTGTGTCACTAAGAAGGTTATTTCTGCTGAGGTGCTTGACTATTTCTCTATTTAATATGGATTCCAGCAACTTACTCATAACACACAGGAGACTTATTGGTCTGTACTGAGAGGGAGATGACTTATCACCTGAATTCTTAAATACAGAGCATACTGATGAGGTCTTCCAGAGTGTTGGAAAGCACTTCTCCTTAAGGCAACGCTTAAACAGTTTCGTAAGTATGGGAGCAAGTTCTGGTTTAAGCTTTTTTAACACTATAATTATGATGCCATCAGGGCCAGTTGCTTTACTGGAATCAAGGTTCTTGATTAGCTTGGCGACCTCATGCACAGCTATTTGTATGTTTACCTAGCGTGTTCTGTGTTATAGGAGGAAATATGGGTAGTTGATGGCCTTCGTCGCATAGGGTAGAATTAGCTGCAAAGTTCTTGGCAAATAGTCTGGCCTTGTCTGATGCTGACGAGATGACCTCTGGTCCATTGATAATGGTTGGCATAGAACGCACACTTCTGTTCAGGATCCTATTTGTTATTTGCTAAAACTAGTGGGAACCAAGCCGCTGATCAGCTACTTTGGATTTGACAGACTGGGCGTATAGCTCTCTTGCATTTTTTATTACTCTTTTACAGTGGTTGCTGGCGTTCCTGAAAGCAGCTTTAGTCTTAGTACATCTATTACGTTGGTAGCTATGGAAAAAGTGATTTCTGTGTGCGATAACAGCAGCACATTCTGGGGAGAACCATGGCTGGCTGTAAGGTTTTTGTTGGAATTTTTTAGATGGTATGAATCGGTCTATGCCTACAATTAACCATTCGGTCAGATCTGATACTATAGAGGACACATGCTTTTTAAACATGGAATGCAGAGGTAAATCAGATATGAATGTACGGAAGCTATCCCAGTCAGCCATAGAGTATCGGTATACAGTACGGTGGAGGGGTACGTCTGGGGACTTATTACATTTCATTTTTATCTTAACTGATACGACGGAGTGATCGGAGGATGAACGGAAAATGAACATAGCTCAGGGGAAGTTGAGAGAAAAAGGTCTAGGAGGCTTCCATATTGACCAGTAGTATCGGGCACACAGGTGGGTTCGCGAACAATCTGAGTGAGGTCATAAGCAATGGCAAAATCATGACAGAACCTCCCCTCATCATCTGTCTTATTTGAATGGGTCAGCCATTCCACGTTATAGACGTTGAAGTCACCACAGATGTGGATGTTAGCCGAGGGATGTGCAGACAGGATCTGGTCTATTTTCTCAGATATACTCTTAAAGATAGTAACTCCACTGTTATGGGGGCCGATAGAGGGCAAATATAAATGCAGTGGTGTAAGCAAGTGCAACCCGGAAACACATATAGGGTAAATTAGGATTTTCTCCATAGATATCCCTGCCACACGGGAAGCCATCTTTAATGTAGGCGCATAATCCATGCCCATGGCGATCTTGGGGGTCAGATTTAGCTGTTAAATTAGAGTATCCGTTAATTATGAACTCATCTAGGGAAGTGGTCGGCCCTATTCCAGTTTAGCTTAGAAAGAATATGTCCGGTTTCGTTTCCTGTAATTGGGTTTCAACCTCTGGAAGGTTGGAACGTAGACCCCTGATGTTGGAGAAGGAGACCTGGTAGTAGGGGTCTACGTTGGAAGATGGGGTTCTAGGTTTATTCGAGTTTTTTTTCTGGAGATATTTCATGTTGAGGTTTTGGGATTTGTGGAACAGGTCGGCATACTTGGTTAGAGCAGGATATAGAGGGAAAGTAAGAGAGAAAAAGACAGAAATTTTTTTTTTTTTTTTTGTAGCACATGAAAGGTTAAAGCCGTAACAATTACCCACTAGTATGGCATCGAGAGGCCCCACCAGAGACTACTGCATGGTCCAGAATCCATTCACCAAATGGCAATACAGCAGTCCCAGTACTTTGCACCTGCTGATAGGACAGCCTCCTTAGTGGTTAATCCAAGGTTCGGGTGTCTGACTATCAGGCGGATAACGTCAGCCCAGACAAAACATTTACCTCCAGCATCCTTACAAGTGACATGGCCACAAGGATAGACATAGAGATAGAAAAATTTCCGACATCTCAAACTACTGTTCACCAAGTACTACCGACATTTAAAGCAGCTTTTTCTTCACTCTTTGTCAGAAAAATCACTCATTTGAATGAGGACTGAGGGACAAAACAGGAGAAGCGAGAGTTACTGGAGCTGCCGATAACACATTCACTGTTTTATCTACTCTCCATTAAAAAAAAAAAAAAAACGGGGAGGAGGGGAGTGGGTACAAGGGACTTAATATCTAAGTAGTAAAGTCCGGTGCTAAATTATCAATTCAGGACACTCTTGATGATAATCTCCCCTCCCATATTAATGGATGGATGTTTTTGGCGTTATCTATCTCGAGTTTGAATCATTGGAGCTTCATCTTATTGTTAAAATCCAATAAATAATCAATTTGTGAAGTCGGCTTAATATTAATTTACATTTGAGTTTAGATAATTATTCAAGGTTTTAATTTAGGAGGTTCGTTTTCATAGGTGACTTTTTCTTTGCTAATGTCACTGTATATATTTTGAATATAATTGAAAATAAGACTAGCTATATTAGATGGTTTGATTGGCTAGCCAGGAAGCAAGCATTTTCAATATAAGCAAGCTTACTGTAATAGTATATATTAAGTATATTACTTAATAAAGTCCTAACTTTACCTACTGTAATAGAGAAAATAATTCCCGGCATTTTTTTTTTTTTTTTTTTTTTTTTTTTTATCGCTAGTTTACTTTGTAACATGGCTGAGCAGTGTTTTGCCTGTTTCAATAGTAGTCGCAAAGGGGGGGGGGGCGAATCTCATCTTAAAAGTTTGTCAAGACATGAAAAGTAGAGACAAATAAATACATATAACAAGTTTAAACAAGGTAACATGAAAAACATTTGTTAGAATGAATTTAAAAAAAAAATTTTAAATTGATTATATTGAAGTTTTTAACTTTAACTTTTTATTGCTTTTGTAGTGTTATCTTTGCAAAGATGTTATCTATGAAATTGAAACTGAAAAACATGCTTTGCCACCCATCTCCAAGCGAAAGTTAGTAAATTTGTAGATTTTTAGACGATTAAATTTGAATATCTTGAAAAACTTGAGTAAAACAATTAAGTTAGAATTTAGAATGAGTGATCAGTCTCGCATATAAATTTAACATAACCCATTTCTAACAGGATAGTGTTTTAAGAGCATATAACCAGAATTTCTTCTGCAAAAGGAGATAAATTGTGTTTTTTATCAAATAATTAACTTAAATTATTTAAATATAACTTTTCACATGTTATTCTTTTTTTTAACATCGTCCAGTATGATTTTAAAAATTACAGACTTATGTTTCACGGTGAGAATTTATCTATTTTTTAATCCCCCTCAAAATAATATCAAAGAGGCAATGGTTTCAATTTCATAAAGAAGGACTTGTCACCAGCACCATTAAGAAAATAAAGCAAATAGAAGAAACATGCAAACATTTGAGAGTTAACATATTCAATATAATTCAAAATGGAAGTTAATATCTTCAATATAATTCAAAATGGAAGTTAACATCTTCAATATAATTCAAAATGGAAGTTAACATCTTCAATATAATTCAAAATGGAAGTTAATATCTTCAATATAATTCAAAATGGAAGTTAATATCTTCAATATAATTCAAAATGGAAGTTAACATCTTCAATATAATTCAAAATGGAAGTTAATATCTTCAATATAATTCAAAATAGAAGTTAACATCTTCAATATAATTCAAAATGGAAGTTAACATCTTCAATATAGCTGAAAAATATGTTCAAAATACTTTTCATTAATCACTATCACAGATCGGATAGATTGGCAAACAAAAATTATGAGAGAACTAAGAACTAAATTGAGCTTTTACGTAAATAAGGTTTAACTCATTCGGTTTATTTTTAGAAAATATGAAAAACATCAAAAGAAGATAAAAACAAATATCGAATTGAAAGACAGCTATGCACATAAAAGTTTGTGATAGTCCACGAGAATAAAATGTCAAAACAGAGGTAAATGTGGTAAAAAGGTAACAGAAATATAACTTGTCCAGAAAGTTCAGTTGTTCTGATTTTTTTTATATGAAAGATGCAAGTCTGTAGAATAGAATGCATGTACGATAAGTAATAGAACATTTTTAAATCAAGTAAAATGACATTGTATAAAAGATACATATGATTATTGTTTATATATGATTATTATTTATATATGATTATTATTTATATATATTATTTATATATGATTATTATTTATATATTATATTATTTATAACCGTGCAAAAAAACAGTATTTAAATTTGGTCAATGGTAGCAAAGTGAAACATAAAATGTCTATAGCATCTGGGCAGGAGCTGCTAAAAATAGCCTATCCTGCCTTGACAGAGTACAAAATGGACTTTGTGGCTTAGTGGGGGAACCCCTTTTCTCTTTCCTGCAACCTCTCTCCCACAGAAGAAACATTGTGAGCTTATCTTTGTTTTATTGTTATTTCCATGGCAAGTGCTCATCTGAGCTCCAATCTCTGGTCCACCTTCTCCAATCTTTCACGATAAACACCCGTCTAGCTGAAACCACTGTCAATAATTTTCCCCACTCTTTATCTGTGCCTAAATCAAAATGTAGATTCCATGAACAAAACTTCTTTCTTAGAAGTGCACGCCTGTGGAACTCTGTTCTGTTTGCCTGTTTCCCACCTTACTACAACTTGGATGTCTTCAAGTCCAACATAAACAAATTCCTGATGAACCGCCCCCTTATGTAAGACACTTTATCAAATCTCCAATACTAACGATTACTGCAATACTATCCCATTGATTACTGTACACGCAATAATTCTTATCCCCGAGTGGTTTCCATGTCTTGATGACATGGTGACTTCCATGTAAAAAAAAAAAAAAAAAAAACATGGTGAAGAAATAAAAGGTAATAAGTTGAAAGTTCATAGCAAATAGTAGAGAACGTCTTCAAACTTAATTTTATTATTTCTGGTTCTGCTTTCTTCTTTACTATAAAGATTGTCACTGTTGTGTAGCTTTATCATTTTAGTCGTGCATATAAAGTCTTTGCAACAAATGCTGTGATATAAAAGGTAAGAACGAACTCTTACAATAGCATCCAGTAATTTACTTTGAATTCTATTACAGGGCTTTGTTCTCATAGCAGTATTTAAAGAAAACATTCTTTCAACAGTTGCATTACTTGCAGGGGTTATTATCTTAAAGCATTTGCTGCAAGTTTCTTAAAATTATCATGTTTGGGCACACCTTGCCAAAATTTAAGAGAATCTGGAGGAATGTCATTCTCTGCAAAATATGGTTCTTCACACCATCTACCAAACAAATTTTATTTATTGTGCCTTAATTATAGTTATTTTCCTATGTGGAAATGGCAAATCTTCAAACTTTACTCTTAATCTTTTATCAGAGTTTAGATATGAAAGCCCTTTAAGCAGATTGTCTGCTTTGGGAAGTCTTTTTTCTACTTTGTGTAAGGCTTCTTGCAACATAGCTTGACACCTCCATTTCACTTCTTTTTTATTTTGTAGCTTTTGTCCACTTGTGCACAGCAGTTAATGTGAACTTATGGATTTCTTAATTGAAACTGCCACCAAAGTCAACATTTTCTAATGTTTTACATGTTCTATCTTTGTTGAAAAGCCTTTCGTACAGACTCTGGTGATGCATTATCAATTGTTTTGACAGTTCGTGTGGATCACTGTTTTCTTGTTGAAATGTTGAATTTATCATTTCAAATTCCTGAACAGAAGTTGCAAACAAAATATGAAAATAATTAATCCTATCTGCCAACATTTCTTTTAGCAGATGACTTTTATATTTTGCACTAATAATTAATTTTGCTTCACAAGTGTTAAAATAACCTAACAATTCTTCCCAGTTCATCAAAATATTATATAAATTTTTCCTCTTACTAGTCATCTTATTTTAAATAAATTTGGAATTGGAAGAGTAACATTTCTCCCTTGGTTGTTTTCTTCATGTACAAGGTTCATTAATTGAAATAAATTTTTGAATTCTTCTCATTTAAGGGTACTATTACTGAACCATAATGGCGCTTTAGTTAAAAGAAAACCAACATTAGCAGGCAACTTTGAGAATGCATGTTTGATGCAAAGACTCAAAGAATGACAGATGCATTTAATTTGTTACCACACTAAATTTTTATGGGTAAGGACCAGGATAACATTAAGAAGTTTGTCAAATTAAAATGAAATTATATCTCTATTTTAAAGTAGATGAGGACCCTCAGCTATCCCTCCTGTAAATGTGATTCTACTTTTTTCAACTGATGACATGTGAACATCTAGAAAAGAAATATTTTATAATTTCAATTAAGTAATTAATAATTTCGCATATAAATTAAACATAAAATGATCCTCCATTTTCAGGCCATCATAATATTTTAGGGTGGATAACTTTTTTCTAAGTTTGACTGACAAAATTGTAAAACCAGATGAAATCGCCTTAAAAAGTAAAAAGCCCACAACAGTAAATTTACTCAGGTGGGGGGTATCAACTTTAAATATCTCTAAAATATTGTTAAATTTAATTTTAATCATAACTCTAAAACTAAACTTTGTTTCCAAGAACAATCTAAGCATCATTATTAAGACAAATGCATCTATTAATCTAAGATAGTTAGAAAATCTTTATTTATTGATTTTTAATGAAACTTCTGGGACTTACTCAGGAAAAAGTATATGATTATTTTTAAACATTTCTTTTTAAATACAACTTTAAATAGCTATTTGAGAGATAGTTTAACAGTTATAAGTTTTCAAATTTCTATAAATTGATTCCATTAATTTCAAAGCACTAGGTTTAAAGAATTCTAAATGGAAAATACAAACAGTAATTATTTCAGAGGAGATATACTCAGTGATCGAGTTAGATGGCCATGGCCAAGGTGCCAGCACTAAAAAAAATGTCCTCAGAATGGTTTCTTACTTGACTGTGAACTCTCTGAGAGGTTCCTTATAAATGTTTAGTAAGTGTAAAAACAAATGTAAACATTTAAGTGTGAGATTCCTTTAGTATTTAGAAAAATATTTTTTTCCTGATATGACTAATGTTAGATCTTGATTCCAGGGCTGTTTTTCTCATGCAAATCCATGAATCGAAAAAATAAAAAGCCAAAATTTTTAAAAATCTATAAGTTTTGACATCCAAACTACTTTTCAAATTACTTAATTATGACTTTTTCTTTAATAATTACTATTAAATAAATATTTATATAAAATGAATAGAAAAGGGCCAAATTTGAAAAAAAAAAAGCCAAACAAATTTTGAAGGCTAAACTGCTTTTTTAAGGCCAAATTCATAAAATTTGGCCTTAAAAAAGACAACCTGGCAACCCTGACCTCTACTGATACTACTACTACCACTACCACTACCAGTGATTAGCATTGACAACTGTTGTCCCCTTTCTTCTTTCTTCCACCTTTCCCCATTCCATTTCCTACCTTCCATCATGAATTCTTTGATGTAAACTTAAATTCAAAAACCTTTTAAATAAATATCTATTCAATCAAAATCAGATGCAGTCAGCTGTTATCTTATTCTAACTATGCTTATTTACCAAAAAAAAAGTTTTTTTTATTCCTCAGAAAAATGAAAAAAAAAATTTTTTAATTGACTTAAATGATTTATTAAAGAAAATAGAATTTCACATTAAAACGATCATATTTGCTTATGTAAAACACAGAGTTCAAAAGGGAGGTAATTTTCCGTTTCAATTTAAACAAGATGGCCGCAATTTTTCACCAGCTAATATGATTAAAGTTGTTGCTTCCCTCCACCCATTCTAAAATATTTAATTTTTAATCCAGAATATTATCGATTACACATCAAGTTTTTCAGCATTTTTTTAATTATTTGTTCAATTTCTAACAGTTTAATTTTTTGGTGCTTCTACAGAACGAAATTTTGTAGTCGATAAATGCAGTTTTCAGATAAAAAAAATGGTTTCTACTGAATTTTTTGTTAATTCTAATAAGCTACAATGTTAACTTCACAATTATGCAGTCGAAATTACCTGAATATTACGAAATTATTAAAAAACAACTTTAATCATATTAACAGGTGAAAAATTGCAGCCATCTTGTTTAAATCGAAACGAAAAATTACCTCGCTTTTGAACTCCCCATAAGCAAATACGATTATTTTCTTCAAATTTTATTTTCTTTAATAAATAATTTTCTACCTTATCGATTTTCGTAATTTTTGGATATAATCATCTTAAAAATACGAGGATGTGAAATTCAGTTTTACGATTTCTGAAATTTCGTTCTGATAGTGTAGAAGCACCATTTTAAAAAAAATTTTGTTTTTTAAATAAAACAAAACTTGATCATTCAATCCATGTTTTTACTTTTCAAAAAACGTTTTCAAAAGTTTGAGCATGCCGTCATTTGATGTTAAATTAAAAAAAAAATAATCCTAGTAGTTTAAAAATTGAGTAAGAAATTGGGTGCTTCTACACTATCAGGACAAAATTTCAGAAATCGTAAAACTGAATTTCACATGAAAACAATGGTATCTACATATCCTATTTTTATGATGAATAAAAATGATTTTATCCAAAAATTATGAGAATTAATAAGGTAGAAAATTATTAAAGAAAATAAAAATAGAATTTGATGAAAACGATCGTAAGGCATAAGAGAGTTCAAAAGGGAGGTAATTTTTCATTTCGATTTAAACAAGATGGCTGAAAATTTTCACCTGCTATCACGGTTAAAGTTGTTGTTTTAATAATTCAGTAATATTCAGGTAATCTTGACTGCACAATTTGGAAGCTACCATTGCAATTTATTAGAATTGACAAAACAATCAGTAGAAACCATTGTTTTTTTTATCTGAAAACTCCATTTATCAATTACAGAATCTCATCCCAATTCTGTAGAAGCACCGAAAACTTCCCAATGGCAGTAAAGAAATCGGAAAATATTGACTTTGACATTAAAAAACTGAACCCTCTTCCTTTTTTTATATGCGACATATGTTACTTTTTGTAACATGTGACATATGTTACTTTTTTCTGCAAATTTTTTTATCCGTATTAAATTTTTTGTATTTAATGATACATTTGACTAGATGGGCATTTTATTTCCATTATTTCAATGGTTTAGACATTGGATTGACTACTAAAATCCAGAAACTGGCAATATTGAGCATAGCACATAGTTTAGTATCCTCTTACTGAGGACTTTGGAATTGGATGTGTTTCTTAATTTGGCCTGAATATGAGGAACTTGAGGTCTTCAAACTGTGCAGCTTGCATCCAGAATGACCTCTTGTCTCTCGGAGTGGATGTTGTTGCAATCTAGGAGATGCATTTTGTTTCATCTAGGGATGCTAAGGTGCTGGCCAGAGACTCTGGTATCTTTTCAGCATATGGGAATCTCCAGGGGAAGGGCATCTCTTTGCATGTGAAACACACCCTGCCTATGACGGTCAAATTGTCTGTAGGGATAAGGTTGGCAGGCTGGTTGTAGCTGATATTGCCATCAAACAGCATGTTTTAGGTTGTCACAGTTCATGTGCCTAACACCAATTGAGAGAGGGTCTCCCTTTTTTTTTTTTTTTTTTCAGAATCTCGACATGTATAAACACATTGAAATTTTGTTGAGTATGTCTGCAGCATGTAGTTTTAATGGGGGATTGAGACGCGATCCTTGACCTCAGATTAGATAAGGTAAGAGGTGGAGCTAGAGGAATGGAGAGATGTGCGACCAGCCTGGCTGACCTGACCTGATGGACAGATGTGATCTGGTTAAGTTTTGTGTTGAGCATCAGGGGTTGGAAATGTGAATATGGGTTAATAGCGTTTCTTCCTACCTAAATACTTATTCGGATAAGCTGCTCGTTAGAAAAAGTATGTCACCTTTTCTAACTCATATCCGAATATGTCAGGTTGTTTATCATGTCTCATGGTCACCTAGCTAGATCAAACGGGCCATAAACAAGTATGGCCCATTTGACATTGGGGAATAGGCCTAAATTAGCTGGAAGTTGAATACCTCCTTACTGGAGATTTCAGGAAAAATGAGCACTATTTATCCAAGAGGCTTTAGTGGGGGAAGTTACCAGGACCGTCAGATTAGTCTGAAACTAAAATCAGGAACTTCTCTGTCCAATAAACTGTGTCTCACACTAGATAAGGCCAAGACAAAGAAGAGAAACTAGCACAGGCGATAGTCAAGAGGGATACAATTAGTGAAGTAGAACCTTCAGTTGAAGCTAACGAGCATTACAAAATGTGTGGCTCAGATATCACAAATGTCAAGCACTTGGATGGACGTAATTTAGGATCAACTCAGGAGATTTGCGAGGGATTTTGAGAACATTTCAAGGAGCAATTTATGCAACAGCCCCATGTACAAGACTTTGGAGACTATTTGGCTGATTCTCCCTGCCTCAATGCGGCTGGAGTGGGTGGTTGCAAAGGCAGAGTAATGGCAGGTTTTGACTGTGCTGAAGCTGGTTGGCCATAATAAATCACCAAGACTTCATGATCTGCTCTACGAACTGTATTTGAGGCTGTTGCACATGTTTATACCGATTCTGATGGATGTTTGGTTTGAGAAGGGTTCAATCCCAGGTCGAGTCATCAAGTAGGTGATCACATTGCTGAGGAAGAGGGACAGACACACTATCTCCTGGTTGGTGCGTCAGGGCTGTTCGCTGTCACAGCCCTTTTTCGAAAGAAGATGGATAAAAGTAGTGAGCTTGTGTGTACGCAGAGGAATCAAGTTTGAGTGTGTGTTCCCTGTTTGAGCATGATGTACGCAATTCCTGGTCTCATCAGACCCTAGTCCCAGAGGTGAGCCTTTTAGTTTCTTAGCTAGTTCCTCTTCTCCTCCAAAAAGGAAATCTCTTCTTGCCTACTCCCCAATTTTTTCTTTTACTCCTGGTCTCCCCTGAATTGCACTCATCTTGATAGAGCATCACATATCCCCAATTTCTCGACACTTTTTTTTCTATTTCCATCCAAATTTCAGCCTCACTTAGAGATTGGCCTGCTTTTTTTTTTCAGTTTCAAACAAACCAGAAAACAGTGGGCGATCTATCATTCAGAAAGTGTAGGGAGGGTCTGTGTTTTACTTTTTGATTTCCTCCCACACCATTCCTGGTCCTGGATATGACCTTAAACTATATCCAGTGGTGAGGCCTCAACTTGTGGGCTTTGGGGAATGTGGAGCCACCCTTTAATTGCCATTGCTCCCAGGTTCACTCTGACCCAGAGTGGTAGTACCTGTTAGGGTCCCAATTATGGGTTAAATAGAAACCGACTTGAAAACAACAAATATATTCTATTAAAAAAATTTTCTTCAAAATCTTTGGATTCAGCATTAAATAACCTGAAAAGGGTTGATATGCCATAAAACAACCAACCAACTCACACCATTCTAATGAAATTGTTGTATATAAATGACTTTATATTCATCAAAAAATAAGCATAAACTGTTTTGATAGATGGAGAAAAAACTTATTTATTCATCTAGACTTGATCTATAATTATAAATTCTGATAGCAGAATAGCTCTAACTAAACATTTAAGGACATTTCAATATTCAAATTTTCAGTTCTTCAAATTCATTCACAAATGAGAATAAGAAAAAAATCTCCATCTTTAATTTACAGCTGCTGCTAATGTTACCTACTTGCCGTAAACAAAATGTCAAATTGGCAAGAATGAATGGATGTATTTTCAATAAATTTTCTTGGTCTACCTTTCCAATTTCCAAATAACTTTATCGACAGATATTTTGTTAATTATACGAAAGAAAAATATTTAAAAATCTGTTCAAATTTTTTTAATGAAAACTTAGTGAACCAGTCAAACTTCGATAACCAGTTACAATCAAAGTATTTCATAAAAGAAAATAACATTCTTTCCTTGATATTTAAAACCAAATTTGACCAAAATCTCACCACTGTGTGCTTTGAAATAGTTAAACATGCAACTATCTTTTCATGCACTCAACCAAAATTTTAAAAGAAAAACGGTTTAACAATATTATTTAATTTTTTTTTTATCTCACTGACAAAGTTATAAAAACAAAATACACATGTAAATAACGTTAATAAACTGATGAATAAATCAATTTTCTTTTGTTTGATGTATACTACTATACTATATGGGTTTATAGCAATTTTATAAATGTCTTTCAAAAGTTCTGTTTTAGTGACGTTTTACAAATGGTTAACATTGCTACTTAAAATAACTTAATATGATTTTTCTATATATTTTTTTAATTACTTTGTCAAATTTTCACCTGGTTAAAAAGTGTTATAATGCTAATGTTTAAAAATGTATATTCATTATTAAATATATAATTTATTGAATAAATGTTGACATTTCATAAAAAATCTTTGGATATTTTTTTTAATTTAGTGATAAAAAAATGAACACATTTGTTTATTGGGTTGCCCTCATTTGATAATATCCTGAGTAAGACGTTAAACTACATCCACTGGTGAGGTCTCAATTCGTGAGGTTTGAGAAGTGTGATACCTTTTATTGGTTTTCATTCGTCACAAGTTCAAGTATTTCGACTGATTATAATTTCATTTATAGACTAAATTGAATCATTTAAAGATTTCATCATTCACAAAATAACTGCAAAATAAAAAAAAAAATATTCTACGAAGCATTTGTGTAGAAAACACATTTAATTTCACTATAACAATCATATCATTAACCCTAACCCTATTCAGTAGATATCTCACTGCTGATGCAATTCTCTACGATTACTATGATATTGTCTCATTGAGTACACTCTTTAACCCTTATCCTTGAGTGGCCTCCGCTTCTTGATAAGTGGTGACTCCTATGTAAAAAAGAAAAAAGGATCACAGATTTAAGATGGGACTGGCATTGTGTATGTATGCAATGCCAGTGTATATATTTGATGATTTTCAAATTTTATTTTGTTTTCAGTTTGTCTTTTTAACAACAAATTTGTTTTTATCATCTTAAAGAATTTTTTGCTAACCAATAGAGCATTACCACTGTCGACTGAGGTGTGTGTGTATGCAGTGTGCTTATTGTAAATCCAAGAAATCTTCAAAGTATCTTAAAGTTTTACGACGGACCAATCAAATTGGCAGAATTTTAAATTTCTCTTCCATAAAGTTCCCAGAAACTTTTTAGCATAAGTGTAATCTCGCTGTCACTATTAATTTGCATATTCAAATCGATGTTGTTTTTGTATTTCTTTTTTGTTCAATTTTTTGCACATATTTTTTGTTTTTTAATGAAAAAACTTCTATATGGGTTTTTGTTTTATTCACTGTTTTTTATTTTTGTCATACTACTTGAAAAAGTTTGTTGACAAATTTAAACAAGCTTTTTTCCTTTATTTCATTTTAACATCTACAATAAAAAAAATTTTAACCTTTTTTAACATGTAAATATTGGCAAGTATTTTTTCGTTTGGTTGACGCTATGCTGGTTGTATTTTTTGTATTAGTTCTTGTTATATAATTATAATATATATATATTGTTTTTTATATATTAGACCGAGCACACCGAATATCATCTAGTAAAATCCTTTTCTATAAAAAGCTAGCAAACATTAAACAAACACTAGTTAACAATAACTTTCCCAATAAAATAATCGATCAAGAAAGAGCCCAATTTATTAGAAATAAAAACAAACCAATTAATCAAAACGAAAACACCCTAATTCCTCTATACTACAAAAATCAAATGCACTATAATCACAAACAGGATGAAATCACCATCAAAAATATTATAAAAAGATACATAAAAATACAAAATCCTAACAACAAAATAAAACCAATAATATATTATAAAAAAAACCTAACGAAAAACCTAGTAGTAAAGAATAATAACAAAGATACAACCGATAAAATGAGTATGGTCAATGCAGTTTATTTGTTTAAATGCCCCCTTGAGGACTGCTACTCGAAAAATATGAACTATATTGGCCATACACGCACTACATTGGGAAGACGTCTCACAGGACATCAGAACACCTCCAGTGCTATTTGCAAACACCCCGAACAAGAACAACATAATAAACACCACCTCCAAACAATACAAAGAACTTTAAAAAAATAACACTAACATATTAAAAACTTGCAATAATTACCAACGACTAACAATGCTAGAAGCATTAATAATAAAAAGTAAAAATCCAACCATTAATAAAATAAACTTTGACAACAGCAGCCGAATTCTGCACCTATTCTAACACGATAAAGGTGAAGAGGAAGGAAAAAAAAGGAAAAAAAATTAAAATTAGCCGAAACTACACAGTAAATTAGTAATAAAAACAGTAAAACGACAGAAAACAAATCAATCAATAAGTAGGATGCACAGGAAGAGCAACGCTGACGATGGTCAATCGAGACCGAAAACGTTCGGTAAACTAGAGGACTTTATAAGAACTTTCGATCACACAACAAAAATACTTGTACGAAAACAAAAAAAATTCGAAAGAAAGATCATAAAAAGACGAATAAAGATCCTCTTCAATAAAATAGGCGCGAATATATATATATATTGATTTATATATTGATATATATATATATATTGATTTATATATTGATATATATATATATATATTGATTTATATATTGATATATATTTATATATTGATATATATATATATATTGATTTATATATTGATATATATATATTGATATTGATATATTGATATTGATATATATATTGATATATATATATATTGATATATATATTGATATATATATTGTTATATATATATATATTTATATATATTGTTATATATATATATATTTATATATATATATATATTGAGATATATATATATATATTATATATATATATATATATTTTGATATATATTATATATATATATATATATTGATATATATTATATATATATTGATATATATATATATATATATTGATATATATTATATATATATATATATTGATATATATATATATATTGATATATATATATATATTATATATATATATATATTGATATATATATATATATATTTTGATATATATTATATATATATATATTTTGATATATATTATATATATATATATTT
This sequence comes from Euprymna scolopes, assembly GCF_053919585.1. NCBI lineage: Eukaryota > Metazoa > Mollusca > Cephalopoda > Sepiida > Sepiolidae > Euprymna > Euprymna scolopes. Next base: position 68,762,415 of record NC_136517.1, on the reverse strand, counting down.
TGATATATATTATATATATATATATTTTGATATATATTATATATATATATATATATTTTGATATATATTATATATATATATATATATTTTGATATATATTATATATATATATATTTTGATATATATTATATATATATATATATTTTGATATATATTATATATATATATATATATTTTGATATATATATATATATATTATATATATATATATATTTTGATATATATATATTATATATATTTTGATATATATATTTATATATATATTATATATTATATATATATATTATATGTTATATATATTATATATATATTATATATATATATATTATATATATACTTGCTGTACCCTGCCACGCATTGCTGTGGCTCAATTTGGTGTATGGAAAATTGGAATAAAAAGAGAAAATGCATGTTTCTTATATTCTTAGTACAGCAATCCACTCTAAAAAAAAAAAAAAAATGAAAAAAATTATACTCTTGCAGAATTGGATCCTGATCCTCAGGATTACCGTCAATCATGGCTTGGGCTCGACCAACAATCAGTGGATAAAGCGTACGTTGAAACGCTTAATGTTTTTCTTTCTTTCTTTCTTTTCTTTTCTTTCTTTCTTTTCTGTATACAAAAATGTGAGTTAGTAATTAATATTTGGTTGATTGAGGGGATGGGGGTCACTATACACAGATTCGAAAAAGTTGTCCAAAAACAAATGAAAGCAAAGGTAAGGTAAGTTACATTTCTACCTAACTGAATAATTGTTTAGTGTTTTTATCGGCTGGAAAACAGAAATGGTTGCAGACTGTTGAATACGTTAAGTTTGGGAAATCAAGTTGAAAACTAAAAACTATACAATACAGTGTCAAAAACCCACTGAATATGTTACCATGACATAGACTGACATAATCGGTGAGTTTGTGACAGTATTTTATATAGTGTTTTAGTTTTAACTCACTTTCTCAAACTTAACATAATCAACAGTGTCCGCCACCATTTGTATCTTTCAAATACACCGATAAACACTGTTTTTCGAGCTGACTAAACATTACATTAAATGAAAAGGGTTTGTATTAACAGATACAAAGCAGTTGTCAAAAAATGAATATATAACAAATAAATGTTATCAAAGGCAAGAAAAGTAAGTGTTCTACCTAACTGGATAAGATTGTAGTGTTTTTATATAATGTATAATGTTTAATCAGTTCAAAAACATGCAGTGTTTATCGGTATATTCTGAAAAATACAAATGGCGGCAGACTGTATTGAACACGTTAAGTTTGGGGAAATTTTGGGAAAATGAGTTTAAACTAAAAAACTATACAAAATACTGTTAGGAACTAACTCAGTATATGTTACTGTGATGTAGGCTGACATATAATCAGTGGTTTTAAATTTTGATCGATACAGGTAACGACTTTTAAGAGTCCCTTTTAGTGATTACCTGGTTTGAGGATATTATACAACTAAATGGCAAATCTGCCTCCAAAATCCGGTATTATTTTACTTTAAGGCCCATCTCATGTTCGTATATAACGAAATATTTTATTGTACATTTCAGTGTACTAAAAACGAATCTGCAAACCGTTTCCGTCGAAAAAAGAAAGTTTTCATGATATGAAGAAATTACTTTTCCGAAAAGTGGGTGATCACTTTTCAATTTAAATTTAACTTAGAATGAGCACCCACTTTCTGGCCACGTGAGAGAGGGGCATTTTTCTGTGTGTGGGTGGGTGTGTTTTGGCGGCCGACCCCCCGCCGCTCCAACCAATTGAAGCAGGTAAGTTTAAGGATTTTCCAAGGTTAGAAAGAAAGCCCCCACCACAAAAATCGTGGCCACAAAGTGGGTGATCATTTTACGTTAAATTATTATGGAAAAGTCATCCTTCACTTTTTTAAACTAACATTTCTTCATATCTTGGAAACTACTCGTTTGCCTTAATTATAAAGGTTATTTTCGTTTTCAGCGACCCTGAAAACCTATAGGAGTGCTAATTTTAAAGGAATTTTCGAGGGTGGAGTAATTCTTCATATTTACCTTTTTTTTTTTTTTTCCAATAACATAAGAAATAAAGAATTAGACAAATTTATGGTGCTAATGCACTTACCGATCCGTACTATTTTTTAAATCGTATTTCCAAGTTTAATTAAAGTTTCTTTTTTTATTCAATTGTATTCTAAATAATGTTAATGCTTCTGTACTATTCCTTGTCTGCTTAAGTTTAATTTTTATTTATTAAATTGTTAGGTGAAAGTCCAGAATAGTTACAAAACACCCTTTTCTCCCCATGTTAAGAATGTTAAGAGTACCCAATTTCTTTAATAAAGAAAAAGCATTCATATTTTAGAATAGATGCAAAACTCCCTCCCCATGTTAAGAATAGCTTTCTAAATAACAGTATTATTTCAGCACGGTACCTTCTCTGCATAAGTACTATCTTTTGTTTATTAAATTGTTAGGTGAAAATATAAAATAGTTACAGAACACTCTCCCTTTCCCATGTTATTCTGTTTTCTATATGATAAAACACTCTCCCTTTCCCATGTTATTCTGTTTTCTATATGATAAAATTCAGGGTTTTATCTTTCTGGAAAAAAAAAAGTTGCTGAGAAATAATTGATTTTAATAAATGTAATTTCGTTTAAAAAAAACAACAACTTGATTTTTGCGGCCATTTTTGGCGGTGCCTTACCAACTAATCTTATATCGAAAAAAAAAAAAAACTCAAAAAGCAAGCGAGAAACTTTTTTTTTGGCCTTATATAATAAAGAAAAAATGTGTAAATTAAAAAATTTGGAAGATAAACAAATGAATTATTTTTTTTGTTTGTTTTTTTTTATTTACTAAACAGAAAATGAAATCTTTCATCAATTCGTGGCTGTAAAATGAATCGAACCGGAAGTTCAGTTTTATCAACATAACAGATTCGCACTAACGGTTAAAAAAATATATTTATTTTATTTAATATTTTAATAATTCGCGAGGTAAATTTATTTTAATAATATAAAAACATACCTCGACTCTAAAGATGGGTTGTCTGATAATTTCAAATAAATTGGTAACGTAGAAATATGGTATTATTCATTTGTAACGAATTAAATTTACATTTTTATATATATAGATATATATATTATATATATTGATATATATATATATTGATATATATATATATATTATATCGATATATATTATATATATATTGATATATATATTATATATATATTGATTTACATATATATATATTATATATATATTGATATATATATATATTGATATATATATTGATATATATATATATTGATATATATATATTACATATATATTGATATATATTACATATATATTATATATATATATATTGATATATATATATAGTATATATATATATATTGATATATATATATAGTATATATATATATATATATTGATATATATATATATATATTGATATATATATAATGTATATATTGATATATATGATGTATATAATGATATATATATATATAGTATATATATATATATATTGATATATATATATATATTGATATATATATATATAGTATATATATATTGATATATATATATATATATATTGATATATATATATATATATATTGATATATATATATTATATATATATTATGTATATATTGATATATATATATTATATATATTGATATATAATATATATTGATATGTATATTATATATTGATATATATATTATATATATTGATATATATATTATATTTATATTGATATATATTATATATTTATATTGATATATATATATTATATATAAATATATATATATTATATTTATATTGATATATATATATATTGATATATATATATATTATATATATTGATATATATATCGATATATATGATATATATATATAATATTCAGTAATGTGATGAATAATTTAAAATTCAAATTAGAATTAGATTAAAAATCTGTTTCACAAGAAGGAACAACAAACTCAATAATTTGTACGATCGTTTCGGAAAACAATGTTGTTATTGTGGTAGACATTAAGCCACGGACAATAATTTTTACATATAGTATTTTTTAAAAAACTAAGTTTCCTCATCAGCAGACTTATGGGAAGGGTTTTTAATACGTGTAAAAGACACCATAAATAAACCTAGCATTAAAAGTAAGGCAGATGTATCTGGAAAAAAATAAAATATAAGGCATGTATTTACCTGATAAGCAAATTAGTATGGGTTAAAGCTAGAAATAAAATTATAAATCTGAATGTAATTTAGATATGATATTATAATAATATATTTCCAATAAAATTCATAGACACACACACACATATATATATATATATATACATATATGCATATACATGTACACGCATATACACAGATACATACATATATATGTAAATATATATAATTATTTACCTATTAATTCCTTGCCTTTTAAAATCAGCAATTAAGGTCAAAGTATTCATATGGATGTTTATTCTAGCTTTCCAACTTATGAAATGATAAATCTTTACAAAGAACGCTAATGGAATATTTTATATCGGTTAGCATACATTTGATTAAAATGCTAAGTTTAAAACTGAAGAAAGAAGGAAGATAATCTTATTTCTTTAATTAAACAAAATATTATAATCTATTTTGAAATTACTGAATTTAATATTTGATAATTTATCTATTTATTGAAATCAAAAATATCATTGGTTAAGGCTACGAATATATTTTAATAATATATAATAATGGTCGATATATCAGATCAATTAATATTAACAATAATATTGATGATCAAAATTTTTATTAATAAGCATATCAAGTTATAGTTTGATTTCAATAATTTTTACATATAGTATTTAAAAAAAAACGATGTTTCCTCATCGTCAAAAGTATTGGGAAGGGTTTCTAGTATATGTAAAAGATACTATAAATAAACCTAGCATTTAAAGTAAGGCAGATGTATCTGGAAAAAATTAAAAGCTATGTATTTAATTGATAAGTAAATTAATATGTGTTAAAGATAGAAATAAAAGTAGAATTAAATTATTATAAATCTGAATTTGGTTTAAATATAACATTATAATAATATATTTCTAATAAAACTTAAAAGTTAAATACCAAGACACACACATATATGTATATATATATATATATACATATGTATATACATGCGCACACACATACATACATACACACACACACATATATATATATATATAATTATTTACCTTTTGATTCTTCGCCTTTTGAAATCAATAATCAGCGACAAAGCATTCATATGGATGTTAATTGTAGCTTTTCAACTTATGAAATGTTAAGTTTTAAAAAGAACGCTAATGGAATATTTTATATCGGTTAGAATACATTTGACCGAAAACGCTAAATTTAAAATTAAAAAAAGAAAGGGGGAGATAATCTTGTTTCTTTAATTAAAACAATGCAAGGGAGATAATTAGTATTTAACTTAATTTATTAATAAGGAATAATAAATCAAGCAAACAATATATTATAATGTATTTTGAAATTATTGAATTTAATATTTGATAATTTATTTATTTACTGAAATTAAAAAATATATCATCGGTTAAGGTTAATGGTATATTTTAATAATATATAATAATGGTCGATATATCAGATCAATTAATAATAAAAATAATATTAATGATCAAAAGTTATTATTAATAGGCATGTCAAGTTATAGTTTAATATTGAATATTGAATATTTATAAGTAACATTTTTAATGATTTAAGGTGGTTTATATTTATTAAATTTAAACCAACGTTTATGACTGCATGCGAAAACAAGTTCTTCTCTTGAATTTAAGAGGGTGGTTCTATTTTTTATATCTTCATATTTTAAAATTTTTAGGGTCTCTTTTGTACAAAGTGCACAAAATTTATCTCCTGGCTTGTATGGAAAGAAATATTGTTACCTTTGAGTCGCCAAATATGCTTGGATAGGGTAGTTTGGTTTAAGAGGGAGTGATTTTTAAAAGAATATCTGTGCGTTGAAATTCTATATTTTATTAAGCCAGATGTGGAACCAAAATATATTGCCTCTTGTTTAGTGTAATTATTTTCCGGTAGATTAGGTGTTGGATTATTATATGGTGGGTTGGTCTGTATTTGATTGGTAGATTGGTTAAAGTTGGTGTCATTATTTAATTGGGTGGTTGAGTTATGGTTGATATTAAATTCATTTAGATTTGGGGTTTTTGATACTGTGCAGCTATAGACTACATTTTTTATTTTACATGAGCCTTGTAAGGGACATTTATTTTCTTTATTTTTCTTCTTTTTATATATATATATCTATATATATAAAAATGTAATTCTTTGTTTGTTACAAGTGAATAAAAACATATTTCTACGTTACCAATTTATTTGAAATTTTCAGACAACCCATCTCTAGAGTCGAAGGATGTTTTTATGTTATTCAAATAAATTTACCTCGCGAATTATTAAAATATTAAATAAAATAAATATTTGTTTTTAACCGTTAGTGCAAACCTGCTTTGTTGATAAAACTGAATGAACTTCCAGTTCGATTCATTTCACAGCCACGAATTGACGAAAAAGAAGTAGATTTCATTTTCTGTTTACTCGATAAGTAAAAAAAAAAAAAAAAAAACGTAATTCATTTGTTTATCTTCCAAATTTTGTATTTACACATTTTTTCTTTATTATATAAGGCCAAAAAAAAAGTTTGTCGCTTGCTTTTTGAGTTTTTTTTTGTTTTTCTATATAAGATTGGTTGGTAAAAGTGGTGCTAATGCAAAGAGTGGTCCGCGCTATTGTTTAAATTGTATTTCCAGGTTTAATTAAAGTTTTATTATGTTTTTTTATTCAGTTGTAAGGTTAAAATACACCCTCCCCTCTCCATGTTAAGAATGGCTTTTTAAATATTAACGTTATTATTACAACACGGATCACTCTCTGCATGAGTACTGTACTTTCACCTAACAATTTAATAAACAAAACATGGTACTTATGCTGAGAAAGTACCATAATAATAGAATAATAACGTTATTTAGGAAGCCATTCTTAACATGGGGAGGACGTTTTGTTACTATTCTATACTTTCACCTAACAATTTAATAAACAAAAGATGGTACTTATGCAGAGAAGGTACCGTGCTGAAATAACGCTATTAAGAAAGCCATTCTTAACATGGGAAAGGGAGAGTGTTCTGTAACTATTTTATATTTTCACCTAACAATTTAATAAACAAAGGATAGTACTTATGCAGAGAAGGTACCGTGCTGAAATAATACCGTTACTTAGAAAGCTAATCTTAACATGGGGAGGGAGTTTTGCATCTATTCTATACTTTCACCTAACAATTTAATAAACAAAAATAGATAGTACGTATGCATAGAAAATACTGTGCTGAAATAATGTTATTTAGAAAGACATTCTTAACATGGGGATAGTATTTTGTAACTATTCTGTCCTTTCACCTAACAATTTAAAAACAAAACATGGTACTTATGCAGAGAAGCTACCCCGCTGAAATAATGACGTTATTATTTAGAAAGCCATTCTTAACATGGGGATAGGGGTGTTTTGTAACTATTCTGGACTTTCACCTAACAATTTAATAAACAAAAGTTAAACTTAAGCAGACAAGGAACAGTACTGAATCATTAACATTATTTAGAAAGCCATTCTTATCATGGGGAGGGAGGATGTTTTCTAACTATTCTGTACTTTCGGTGCTGATGCAGAGAGTGATCTGCGCTATTTTTTAAATCGCATTTCCACGTTTAATTAAAGTTTTATGATATGTTTTTTATTCAATTGTAAGGTTAAAGTACAGAATAGGTACAAAACCCCCTCCCCATGTTAAGAATGGCTTTTTAAATAATAGCGTTATTATTTCAGCACGGATCACTCTCTGCATGAATACCGATTAACGTTTTGTTCTTTGCTTTTTTCACCGTATTTTTTTTTTTTTTTTTTTTTTTTTCAAGAAAACCTTTTTTTAACAAAGATTGAAAGTGCACATTTTTTCTTTTTTTTTTTTTTTTTACAGAAGTTGTTTTTATATAAGAAAATATGAATGCTTATAAAGAAATTGGATAATCGTGCACTTATTGATCCGTGCTGAAATAATAACGTTATTATTTAAAAAGCCATTCTTAACATTGGGAGAAGAGGTTGTTTTGTTCCTATTCTGTACTTTAACCTTACAATTGAATGAAAAAAACGGTAAATTTTTAGATTAGGTCCACGTCCACAATTTTCTTTTAAATGACGACTTTTGTAGGTTTTCGACTATGCTGAATACGGAAATCGCATTGAAATTTTGCAGAAATAAGTAGTTATCGAGATATTAAAAATTTGTATAATGCATTGTAATCTCTGGCAGCCATCTTTTTTACACGCTTGCGCGCATCATAAACAAATCTATGCGCGTAACAAAGATGGCCGCCAAAGAATACAATGCATAAAACAACTATCTATATCTCGATAACTACTTATTTCTGCAAAATTTCAATGCGATTTCTGTATTCAGCATAGTCGGAAAACTTTTAAAAGTCGTCATTTAAAAGAAAATTGTGGAGGTGGACCAAAAAAACATAAAACTTTAATTAAGCTTGGAAATACGATTTAAAAATATAGCGCGGATCAGTAAGTGCATTAGCACCCATTAATCGACTCACGTGACCTTATTAACAAATATTATCAAAGGCAAGATATGTTACTTTATTACCGAAATGGATAATTTTTTTTGTTTTTTTTTTTATGCAAAATTTTTATTCGGCTCAAAAAACACAGCGTTTACTGTTATATTTGAAAATTACAAATGGCGGCAGGCTGTGTTAACACATTAGGTTTGGGAAAATGAGTTAAAACTAAAAAAAACTTTACAAAATACTGTTAAAAACCACTGAATACATGTCCGCCTATGTCACAGTAACATATATTGAGTGAGTTCCTGACAGTATTTTGTATAGTTTTTTTTTAGTTTTAACTCATTTTCCCAAAGTTAATGTGTTCAACAGTCTGCCGCCATTTGTATTTCTCAAATATACAGATAAACACTACATTTTTTCAAACCGATTAAACATTTTACACTAAATAAAAACACTAAAATCTTATCCAGTTAGGTAGAAAAGTAACTTATCTTGCCTTTGATAACATTTATTTGTTATATTTATTTTTCAACAACTTTTTCGTTTCTGTGTTTAGTAATACAAGCCCGTTTTATTTACTATAACGTTTAGTCAGCTCAAAGAACAGTGTTTATCAGTGTATTTGAAAAATACAAACAGTGATGGACACTGTTGATGATGTTAAGTTTGAGAAAATGATTTAAAACTTAAAAACTATACAAAATACTATCAGAAACCCACCGAATATGTCAGCCTATGTCACAATAACATATAATCAGTAGGTGTCTGACATTGTTTTGTATAGTTTTTAACTGATTTTCCCAAACTTAACATATTCAACAGAGTCCGCGACCATTCGTCTTTGTAAAATACATAGATAAACACTGCATTTTTCAGCCGATTAAACATTTTACATTAAATAAAAACACTAAAAAATTATCCAGTTAGATAGAAACGTAATTTACCTTACCTTTGCTTTCATTTATTCGTTTTTGAACAACTTTTTCGAATCTGTGTATAGTAACACCCCCCTCCCTTACCCAAATATTAATTAAAAACTCACATTTTTTAATACAATAAAAAAGAAAACTATTTAGCGTTTCAATGGTTTAGCAACTTTCGGCTTAATCCACTGAATGTTGGTCGAGCCCAAGCCATGATTGATGGTAACTCCCGAAGATCCGGATCCAATTCTGCAAGAGTACCATATTTTTTTTATTTTCGCCTTTTTTTTTTTTTTACTTTTTGGAGTGGATTGCTATACTAAGAATACAAGAAACATGCATTTCCTCTTTTTATTAGAATTTTCCATTACACGAAATTAAGCCACAGCAACGCGTAGCAGGGTACAGCTGGTGTATATATATATATATATATATATATATATATTGGTGTATATATATATATATATATTGGTGTATATATATATATATATATTGGTGTATATATATATATATATATTGGTGTATATATATATATATATATATTGGTGTATATATATATATATATATTGGTGTATATATATATATATATATTGGTGTATATATATATATATATTGGTGTATATATATATATATATATTGGTGTATATATATATATATATATTGGTGTATATATATATATATATATTGGTGTATATATATATATATATATTGGTGTGTATATATATATATATTGGTGTGTATATATATATATATTGGTGTGTATATATATATATATTGGTGTGTATATATATATATATTGGTGTATATATATATATATATTGGTGTATATATATATATATATTGGTGTATATATATATATTGGTGTATATATATATATATATATTGGTGTATATATATATATATATATATTGGTGTATATATATATATATATATATTGGTATATATATATATATATATATTGGTGTATATATATATATATATATTGGTGTATATATATATATATATATATTGGTGTATATATATATATATATATATATTGGTGTATATATATATATATATATATTGGTGTATATATATATATATATATATTGGTGTATATATATATATATTGGTGTATATATATATGTATATATATATATATATATATTGGTGTATATATATATATATATATATATTGGTGTATATATATATATATATATATTGGTGTATATATATATATATATATATATATTGGTGTATATATATATATATATATATATATTGGTGTATATATATATATATATATATATATTGTTATATATATATATTTATACATTGTTATATATATTTATATATTGTTATATTTATACATTGGTATATATATTTATATATTGTTATATATATATATATTGTTATATATTGTTATATATATTATATATTGTTATATATATTGTTATAGTGCAGATATTTAAAGACATTTTTCTATTTATAGTTGTTTCATTATGTTATAGCAGTCTAATGTTTCATCATCACTTCAATTAATGATAATTAAGGCTAATCTAAAGAAAAGGAATACATAACATGTTTTTCTCAAGTTGATGTTAAGCCCAAAAGCTTTATATGCCCCTGTAACTTTTCCAGAAATAATTGTATGTCCTCTTTTGATTGTGAAACACGTTATCTGCATATAAAAGTTCAAGAACAACATTTTGAAAAGTTTTTGATTTTTCATTAAAATTGTCTAAGGTTAAAAAGTCTGATACATTAAAAATTTCACCCGAATATCACAATTGATAAATGCCAGCATTTCAACAAAATATATGGAGAATAATGTAGGAGCAAGGATATTACCTTGCTTCACGTAGTTATCAACTGATATTGGATTAGACATCCATTAAAGTTCATTCAGGCTTTCATGTTATAGTATAACTGTTGAAACATATCCGCAAAACTAGTTTTCTAAAATCTTTCAAAGTGCATTGCAATTGATAGTATCAAAAGTTTTTGGTGGATCGATAAAAGCTTGGGACAATAACACATGCTGTTCCATACATTTTTCCATTAACTGTTGTGCAAAGAATATAATTTCCATTGTGCTGTGGCCAGATCTAAAACCACATTGATTCTCTGGGATGGTAGGGGGACAAATCCATTTCATGAAACAATTTAACAATTTTTACCAACTGCTTCGATGACCACACTCAGATTTTGAACCCTTAACTTTGCAAAGTGAAATCATTGTTGCATCAATCCAAACAGCATTACCATACAAAGGATGAGCGCATGGATTGTGTTTGCAATCCTATCATCTCCAAACAAGAATAATTCATTAAGTCCTGATGCTTTTCCTGTAGAAAAGACTATCAATAACTGTACCATTTATTTAGGATAAATAATCAAATAGATCTCTAAAATATTCTGTCCATCGTTCCATGATCCCCTCAATATTGTTGAAAAGAATGGAATCCTCTTTAGATTTCACAGATACCACTTTTGGAGGTTGTCTGACTTTCTGATGAACAGTTTTTGAATATTGAAGTTTTAATATTTTCGATCATAAGTTGAATTTCTGCTCGCCCACCACTTGTTCTTCATTTGACGTGTTTCACTCTAAACTTTTAATTTTGTTTCTTTATAAGATTTTTCTACAATTATTTTAGTTGAACCATTTGAATACACAAATATCTTGTGAGCCTTTTTTCTTCCGAATGGTTGATGATTGCAAAATCATTTTCATCAAACTAATCTCTGTTTGGTTTTCTTAAGCCCAAAAACCCCCAACTGCTTGTGACTTGAATTGTTTCTAAGTTTCGTCAAATGTTATCTTAATAAATGATCTTATTTATTAAGATAACATTTGACGAAAGTTTTTTGCATATCCTTATTTTGTCATTCGAGATATCAAAATGATTTGGTACTTTTACTCCATTGGTTCTGACCTTTTTCTTATACGCAATTTAAGTTTTGCACAAATTTGTGATCAGTGCCACTGTCTGCACCCTGTGCAACTCTTACAGTACACATATCCTGAAGATCCTGCTGAAGCATGGTGAAATAACCAAGAATATACCCGTGCTTTCATCTATGATGTATCCATGTTAGCTTATGAATGGGTTTTTTGTCGATAAAACATATTACATATTGCAAGTTTATATGCAGTGCACAACTGCAACAGAAGAGTACCATCGTCATTTGCTGTATTTTCCCAAGACATCCCAGGTGCATTAAAGTCAAACAAAATTTCAACCCGGCATTAAAGTCTCCAAGTAAGAAAATCTGCTTTTGGTATCCCTTTCATACAATTCCCTAGATCTTGATAAACCCCATTTTGATATTTACACACACACACACACACACACACACACACACACACACTTATATATATTAGCTTTCTTAGCCAGGCAATGCCCTTGAGGATTTGATTTTTGTTTAACATGTCTGGCAATTTTTAGGATTTTAAATAAAGCATAGTTTTAAACATTTATTTTTTCAACTAGAAACAGCTAGCAGTTCATCTGTCATCAAATATTGGTTTGTCAGATTCAAACTTATTGATTTAATTTTTGATATTAGATGAAGTCAGATACATGTAGAACAGTTTTTTCTTAACATTATTTATAAATATTAAACTATTAAGGTATCATTTTCTCAAATATTTTTTTGAATTATAAAACAAAAAATTGTATGTTGAAGTAGTCAAAGTTTGAAATTTGTAATTTCAATATTTTAAACTTACAGGTGCAAATTCCAATTTTTGGCTGGAAGCAGCAAAAAAATGTTGCATTTGATCCGTAGTCATGAGTAACCAATAAGATTCTCTCTGTTTTTTATTTCTCAAAAAATTCTTGAATTTTAACAAAAAACTTTGGTAAATTTGTAAATTAATCAGCTAAATAATCCTCTAAAAATGAAATTTTACTTTTTATGGTCATTTTAATTTATTAGGGCAGTTAACTAATATATTTTTACACTAACCAAGTTTGACTGGCAAGGTCATAAAATCACACTTAATCTAAAAAAAAAAAAAAAAAAAAAAATGCCCCCACCTTGAATTTAGCTCCAGTAGTAAAAAGAAAAAAATTTTTAAATTGTTAACTGGCGTAAAATTCTAGAATCTATTTTTTTTACAAAGGAATCACCACTTATCAAAACCTGGAGGTCACTCAAGGATAAGAGTTAATGAGTTTGAAAATGGAATATCATTTTTGCATTGAATTTAAAGAAGAAAAGAAATTCCTTTAGAATTTACAGTGGAGATCAGTTTTATATATATTTAATGTTCTTGGTCATCCTAACTTTTTAGAGCAGTTAACCAAATTTTATTACCACTTAAGTGGTAATGTCACAGAATCATACATAAAAATAGAACGCCACTAAAAGAAATGCAGCAGATGTAGCTCCCATGACAAAGAAGAATTTTGTTAACTATCACAAAAAGCTAAACTGATTTGGAAATGGAAGATGATTTAACTTAATTTATATAAAAACATAGTTTGAAACATGTATTTGAACTTTTTGAATCAAATGCATGTTTTTATGGCTGATTCCTTTTTCAGTTAATTAAAAAAAAATGTTTTGACTGAAATCAATATTCTCCAAATTCTTTTAGTTTTGGCGATCTGGTTTTTTTTAAATTTTTTTTTTTATTTATTTTATTAGTTTTCAGAATTGGTGTAAAAATGAAATGGAATGTGTTCTATATAAGAGTGAAGCTTTTTGCTAAGTAATCATGAAACTTGTTTGAATATAGTTATTTTCTAAAATATCAAATAAACGATAAGACTTTTCATTTATACGAATCAGTGAATCTAAGAAAGCCATTTGCTATGTTGATATCCATCTCTCAAGCATACCCACTGTTGGCTGTGATATTGATAAATACACTTCTTAATCCATTCAACTCACAATTTTTTTTAGTTCTAAACCAATTTTCAAAAAATCTTTCCATGTTATTTGTATGTGCTTTTATCCATTGAGTTATTTTTTACAGAGAATTCAAATTATATTCAAACATCTGAAAATGTAAAATATGACTTTCAAGACTCAATTTTACATGTTTGTATTTTGCAATCTTTATTCTTGAAATAACAAAGCAATTTGGTCAATATCCTGCAAATGTTGGTTCTTCATATTTCAAGTAAAATCAGAAGATATCTTAAAGTTGTGCTCTTTTGTTTAACTCGTTGAAGCCGAAAAAAATGAAGTTTTTATTAATAAAAAATAGTCTCAGAATTATTTGAATATGTTTAAATTTTAAAATTTCAGGCTTGTTTGCAAAATCTTAAATTTTTGAAAAATTGAATTTAAAAATTACAATTTATTTTATAATGTAACCAAAAATATCAACACACATTGAAACTGTAGCAAATGGAAAACCTTTTTAAAAGAATTTTGTCTAACTTTTATTTTGAAAAATAGTGCATAATATTTCAACATTAGACAGTAAAATAAATGGTGGTTGATGCCCAACAGACTTTGATGGATATTTGGAAAAAAACTAAGCTAGATAAAAGAAAACTAATTTACATTTGAACATTTTAAAGGTGCAAAATTCATAACAAACTCAAAACAATTCACAAAATTATTTGAATAAAATTTTCAGTACTTCTATCTTTAAAGGATATATATTTTTTTTATTTCAAAATTTTACAAAAATTGTTTTTTCTATCACACTCATCAGATTTTTAACATAGAGGCCGTGAGAACTTTGATATCTATTTGTTGTTTGCTCAGACGGTAGTAAACAAGGTTGGGGTACTAAATATTTTGGTTTCGATTCTAGCTGATAACACCTAAGTAATTTTTTTTTACTTTTGAAATCACTACTATATATTGGGTACAATGAATAATCAAATGTATTATTATAGAGCCAATGGCTCTATAATAATAAATAAAAATATATTTTTATTTATTATTATAGAGCCATTGGCTCTATAATAATAAATAAAAATATATTTAAGTGTATTTTACGAGCGTAACATAAGCAATTATATTACCTTCCCTCCAAAGGGACACATTTCATATATCACAAATAAAGTATTGTATGCAAATTCTAACAATACAATGAAATCATACCTACTCTCTTTAACTCTCAACAACAATGACAACAATCCTTCCAAACTGAGAACTCTGGGATTATCTCCATGAGGATACATTCTTACTCTAGACATGAAGTTGACATAATACAAAGTAAAGAACCATATCTTGAAGTTGGACATTGATTTTTTCTCTGCTAGTGACAGGAAGGGAAGACAAATTTCTGGGGCTTGGGCCCCTCTGTTTCTATTCTTACATGATTTTTTCATGCGTTCTGTCCCTTTAAGCTTCTAATCGAACTACCCTTCTTTCATTCTCTCTTTAAACCTTGTGACGTCAGACCCATTTCTAGCATACAGTAGGTCAAACTAACCCCAGCTGAACTTAATTTCTTTTCCCACTTTTTTTATATTTTACTTTTGTTAGTTTGAAGAGATCAAGGGGCTCCTTCCTGGGGTTAACACTTGATTCTATTACAGTTTAAATTTATATCCGAGGGTTCTTTTAAGAATAGACACTGTTCCCTTTATGGCTGCTATCTGTATTTCATTACAGCTTGGTTTTCCAGGGATTGCTTCTAAGTATTTTTGTAGGTTCTTTTTTATTTGGCCAGTTACTCCTGTCACAACTGGTATAATGTTTATTTCTTTCAGATACCATGTTGTTTTTAGATCATTTTTTAGGTCCTGATATTTTGTTATCTTTTTCCGTTCTGCTCTATTAAGGCCAAAGTCATTTGGAACTGTGACGTTGATAATGAGTGCAGTCTTTTCGGACTTGTTCCATATTACTATATCTGACTTGATGGCCTTGTCTTTTATGTATCTGCCTGCCTGTATGTCTTTGTCATAGAACACTGTCACTTTTCCATTTGATGTTATCGGTGGTGGTTCATGTTCCCAGATGTTCGACAACCTATCTAATTGCATCTCTCTACAGATCTTCCAACGTAAGTATCTACATACTTTGCTGTGGCGAGCAGTGTAATGACAATTACCTAGAAGGATCTTGCATCCAGACATTAGGTGGCTTGGGCTTTCAACAGCTGAGTGACAGAATCTGCATTGGTCGGTTTTTTGTAGACCAGCCATTTTCTTAAATCCATTTGTAAGTAAGCCTTGGTTTTGTGCAGCCATAATTAATCGTTCTTCATCAACTGGAAATTTGTCACTTTTAAGCCATTGTAGTGAGGCTTCCTTGTCAATGTAGCTCTGGTTCAGTTCTTCCATGAACCTGCCTGCTCTCTTATGTTGTTGCCTTCTAGTCTTGTCTTCAGTTCCCTTTTTGTATTCTTCTTTCGGGTGATTAGGGTTGCTGGATTGTCATATTCTTCTATTGTGTTGTCCAGTGTGTTATCACTGAAATTTAAGGTCAGAAGAACATGATATATTGGCCTATGCTTACCACTGAAACTCGGTATGCATGGTTTATTTCAGTGAGGCCTAAACCACCTTCTCTCCATGGTAAGTACAGCCTGTGCATGCACTGATGTTTGTAAATGACTTTATGAAGGGCCAGTATTTTCCGAGTTTTTACATCAAGGCTATTGATGCAGTTTTGTGGCCAATTGATTATGCCAAATCCATAAGAGACAACGGGTATTGCCAATTGATTGATGGCAGTAATTTTGTTTTTTGGTGATAGTTCTGATGAGAGACGTTTTTAAAGTCGCTTGAAGTATTCTCCCTGCACTTTTTCTCTCATCTTTCCATGTTCAAGTGTCTCATTCTCCTCTACTCCCCGGTATTTATAGACAGCATCCTCTTCAAGGTCTTCAATAGAGCCATTGTCAAGATTAAGATTTTCTGATGCTGTCTTCTTCCCTTCCTTATGGTGCACTTAGCGCATTTGTCGAATCCAAATTCCATGCAGATGGCCTCTGTATAATTTTTAACAATGCCTATCAGAGAGACAAGTTGTTTCTCGGATTCCGCATAGAGTTTCAAGTCGTCCATAAAGAGTAGATGGTTTACTCTTTTATTTTCTTCCTTCTTTCTGCCCATGCTGAGATTGTATCCAGCATTGGATCGCTTAAGTGGCTTACTTACTGGATCCATTGTGAGGCGGAAAAGGAGTGGTGAGAGGCTGTCTCCCTGGAATATCCTTGCTTGATCTTTATGTTTGGGGTCTGTATCCTTCCTTCCGTATGCTGTAATGTAATTGATGTGCACCATCTGGCCATTTGTTTTTGAAAGAATGATGTAATATCAGTGTGCACATTGTACAACTCCAAACAGCGAAGTATCCAGGAATGAGGTATACTGTCAAAGGCCTTTTTGTAATCAATCCAGGCCATTGACAGATTTCTTTGTTTTCTTCTATGGTTCTGTTTACAAGGAGTTGGTCTTCTGTGCCTAGCTTTTTCCTCGTACACCCCCTCTGCTCACTTTCAATGTAATCACCAGCAATCAGATAGTCGTATGTTGCATCAGCGATTATCCCTGTTAGGAGCTTGTAGGTTGTTGTGAGGCAGCAGATTGGTCTATATTTTCTTGCCATGTGGGTATCCTCATTTTTGGGAATAAGTGATGTACTGCCTACAGTAAGCCACTCAGGCGGCTCTTCATCTCCACTGATGATTCTATTGAATGCCTTGACATAGTGATGATGAATGCGCTCAGTTTTTTCAGCCAGAAATTTGGTATTTGGTCTATTCTTGGGGTCTTGAAATTACTGCATTGAGCTACCTTCCTGCAGACAGCCTCCTTTGTAAGTTTTAGAGCTGGCATCTTTTCTTTCTCCTTGTTCTCCTCTTTGATGGTATTTATCCAGTTGTTTTCTTTATGTACTTTAGTGTCCTCATAGAGTGGCCTCCAGAAGTTTTTAACTTCTTGTGTTGGTGGGGAGCCCTCCTTTATTTCTTCTTTAACGAGGCTCCTATAGACAATTCTTGGGTTTGTTGCAAAAAGTTTAATTTATCCTTTTTGCTTCAAAGTTTTTTGTTTTATTTTTTATTTGTGCAGCTAAGGCTTTTATCTCAGCCTGATGTTCTGTCAACTTAGCTCTTAGCTGTGCTTAGTCTTGGAGAGAATAGTAAGTTTTCAACTTCTATTTTAGTTTTTTGCCTGGGATCTCACAGGATAGGAAT
>NC_136517.1:68688878-68718878 GCF_053919585.1 Euprymna scolopes | reverse complement strand
TCCCTCTCCTGCTACCTATGCAATTGGCTTCGAGATGCTCATCACCTTGCCTTCCTCTCATCTTCACTCTCGTCACGCACCATACAATCACCAACAACAGCACAATTATCATTACTAGCATGCTCACTCCTGCTCCTGTAACCACTACCTTATGAAGCCTATCCTTAGCTTCTGTATTCTCCAGACCATTTAGTTGGGCCTGTAATTCACTCAAATCCATTCGTCTAACTCCTCCCATAGCTTTTGGTAGCCTAAGTCGGATATGTGGCGGTGAACGATGGATCAGAGGGTCCCAGAGGTCAGTGAGGTTAGTCAATTGGTCACTCGCCCACTCTACCTCAGGTGCTTTTAGCAAATACCGTTCCTCAACGTGATAATATGCAGGTAATCCTATGCCCTTTCCCCGGGCTTCACAACCCCTGTCCAGTTCTACCATCGTTAAAGGTGGTCCCACCTTGATTATCCCAGCAGCTGTGTTACCGCATACCTTAGACAATTTCATCCTCTGTTGCGTGGATACCAACCAGGTGCCTTCAGCTACTCGTATAGCCAGTGGCAAAAGACCTTCACTTGCCACTTCAACCTTGCAGACGCTATTTATCACTCTCTCATCCCCCTGAAATAATCCCAATGCACACAACTCATGATCTCCAGTGACATACAACAGACTCTGTGACCGGCAAATTCCAAGACCATTATTTCGGCATATTCCTGCCTCTCGCTGATTCAACAGCATTAATCTGTCACTTACCATCATCAATTCGCTCATATTCTGACTCCACTCTGTAACAGGCTACAAACCCTAACTCGGGTGTGTCCAGCGAATAGGGTACAACTTGATTAACCTTATATTTGGTTCCTTGCTCTCTTCGATAATTCAAACACAACACCAATGTTTTATCCTCCAAGAGTTTAATATTCGGGTATATTATTCTACTCCCCAATTATCTCTTGTATTTATTAATGCAGTTATGACTGACAGGTATCGATCTCCCCAACTGTCCTCCAGGCCGAGCGCTCATCAATGCTATTTTTTTCATAACCACAAGCAGAGCGAACGGGGTGCTCAGGGCCACCGAGGGTCAACAATTCGCGATTCTATCCACGTCGCGTTACACAGTTCCCTCCTTCTGCCAGTTACCGCTCACTGCTCCGCTAACAGACCATCATTTCTGGTCTCCACAGATACACCAGCTTGATCATGCCCACGCTTGGAACAAAGCGAGGAAAATTCCGTCTGTCAGTACACAACTATTTACAAAAAGTTAAGCACCTTTTTGTCACAGGCTGTTTAAACAACCGATTCAGTTTCACTAAAATTACTTTGTACTCTCGTGGATAGTCAAAATAATAATAACCACAGGAAGCTAGATACGCCCCCTAATTTATCGAATTCCTTTCGATATTTCAAAACACGTTCCCATAATACACTCTTTCTCTCTTCGTGTGACACACACACGCTCGTGCAGACAACAACCTCAATTTCGACATAATTAATCTGTCTCCCCATGGACGATTAATATAATACACTTCTCTTTCCATGTGACACACACACACACGCTCGTGCAGACAATGACCTCAATTTCGGCATCTGTCTCCTCATGGACAATTAATAAAAAAAACTACAGGGAGTTATCCACATGCCCCCAGCGACCCCCCAGGCAGCATGTTCAAATGGACCCGTATCCAGAAATGCACCATGTCCGAATGGACCCGTATCCAGAAATGCACCACAATCGGCAAACCTCTTACTCCCAAAATTCAACTTAATTTTCAACCCAAATGCCCCGTAATTCATTTCAACTAATTAAAAAAAAATTAATTACTAAAATGCGTGATATTTAATGACCCCTCAGGTCGCATTCCTCAAGGAGACTCAGTTAACGCCTAGTTATCGCACGAGAAATTCTATCTTTTTTTTTCAATTAATATCTCCAGGTGCGAACATCACGCACCTGATTTACTCGTGATGGAAAAATCCATCTAAAAAATAATAAATCACCTTTTGCACACAATTGAGTGTACCACACTTCACTCAGTGATGCTAATAATTATTTCCAATTATTTTCATTCAGTCTTGCAGCCTCTTTGGCCCTTATTTCGCAATTTAAGAAATCTTTCCTGACTGAGGCAAAATTCAAATTCCTCCAAAAGTCAGTTCAATCGCCGAAATTAATGCTTCTAATTATTCTCAACTGAACTCAACTAAAATTTGTTCAGTTTGTAAACGAAATCCTTCCAGACTGAGGTACAAAAACAATTTTTTTTTTTTTTTTTAAATTAATTCAACTCTCAAAATTTTATATTTCCAATTATTCTCGTTTCAATACATAAAAACACAACTCTCAAAAGTTTAATTCTCAACAACCAGTAATATCGATTAATACAGACTACTTCAGTCAAAATGTTTCGGCAAATTCACAAACTGCTTAAAAATAGTATTCTCGTTTTTTTTTTTTTCAAAAAAAACCCAAAAAAACTTTTGTTTTCAACTAAACTCAATCATCAGAGTTCTTCCTTCACAAGTAAAAATTGTAATGCAATTATAGTCATAAATCATTATCATCAGAGCTAACCCGCTCTCAACAGAACTCAACGAATTAGTCACTTTAAAATAAGTGAACAAAACTCTACCCTTGTATTAAGCTATTCTCGAGGTAGGGTACTCATTTTTCCTTTTGATCTCACATCGGGTGGGTCATGGGGCCACACATCATCCCATTTCCGATTTCTCGTTCCCCAGGAGGCAAACATTCCCCCACAATTCTCATTTAATCTTGACCGCATGTCATCCAAGGTCATTTGAACTCTTTGTTGTTGACCCCTGGTGACATCAACCAGAATCAAGTCAGTCTTCCGGCCCTCCAGGAGGTTCTCTTGGCTGCCGGGTTGTCTCTTGATATCTTCGTAAGTCACCATTGTCGAGAGGGCTGCTAAGGCCTTCTCTCCTTCATCGTAAAAAATTAATTCCACCCTGACCTCTGTCACCATCACCACTGTTCCAGACGTGACCCTCTCCTTGCTGTTATAATGCCCTCATCATGTGGTCCCCTATTACTCTGGGATCGTAATTACGAATTCCTTCTTACGTCTTAACTAGACATTCTCGCAAGGATTTATTTACGCCCCCATGATATTAAAATATTCAAATATACGCAAAATCAATTATTTCAGAAGAGAGTAAAAATTTACAAACACCAACAGAATAATAATAAAAACAATTATTTTTTTTCAAGCTTTTAATTCAATAAAGAAAATAAAATATAATCAATTGTTTTAGCATTAAAACCAATAAGCTTTCTCTTCTTTCTCTCTCAAGCCTTTTAATTCAACAAAAATTTATATAACTCAATCCCAGAAAGGAAAAGTCTACGCAACAGTGGTTGGTCTATTTTTTCAAAACAACTTTCGCTGCAACCATCACCCCTTCCTTTCATTAATTCATTGATATTACTGCTATGAGATTGGAAACATGCACACACAACTATTTGTTAATTTCACAGCGACAGCCAAATCATGCTATCTTACAGCCTCTCTCTCTCCATCTCAATATAATCCTTCTCACTCTCTCTCTAGGCCAAATTGCACAGACAGTAGAAAGAAAAAAAAAGTTAGCCTGTGTTGTTCTCTTCTTTCTATCTATCTTTCTCTCGTCGCTTTGCAACGCGCACTTGTCGAATGTTAAAAAAAAAGTGTCTTTTTCTTTCTCTCTGGTTTCCCTTTCTTTTTAAAAATGTTCAACCGTTTTGTTGTTTTTTTTTCAACCGGCGTTTCTTTTTTTCTCTCTCTGTTTTCCTTTTCCTTTTTTTCAAAACAAAATGCCCTTTTCACGAGTGCAAATTCTTTTTCTGATTCAAAGTCTTTCTTCAGGCGCTGTTTTTTTTTTCTTCTTCGAGCGTCTCTTTATCGGTTTTCTTTTTTGTCTCTCCTTCCTTTATTTTCAAAAGTCCCCATTTGTTTGTCTGTCTCTTTCTTAGTACGTCTTTTCTTCTGCCACCAATAATGTAGGATTATAACGCAATCCCAAATCTGCTTTTTTTTTTCGTGGTAAAAAAAATGAGAAATATTAAGTCTCACCCTTTATTTTTCGGGTCGATTATCCTTGTCGCGGTCACCAATTGTAAGATTGCAACGCAATCCCAACACCGTTTTTTTTTTTCTTTCCATGGCAACCCAAGGTCAAATCCTGGTCAAACGGCAACCAATTGTAACGCTTTACTCGAGAAGGTGGTTAAGGATTCTTGTCTATCTGAATTCTTGGCATGTGTCGTCTAGACTTCTCTGAGGTTGTTACATGAAATCTGGTATGCTGAAAACGAATATCAAAGCGGCAGGCAGGAAGTAAGACAAACAATTGTAGTCCCTCTACAGAAGCTTAATTTTCACAAAATTATGTACGAAATGTTTTTACAATTCTCATTCAGATTTTGAAAGTTCTTTTCAACGTCTCAACTCTCTTCACAGACAGCGACAGATGGATGGATAAGGTGGGGAGGGGTCACGTCTCTTCTCGGATTCAACAAGCAATTTGCTTCAACTCCCAACTCTACTCTGCGACTTAACTCTATCTCTGCTCGCTAATTTTCGCACAACGGTCGTATATATAGTAAGGTATGTGGATGGGGTGGAAATTCTCCCCAGCCAATAAGATTTCGCCACAAAATCTCCACGAAATCCTAAGCCTCAGGTCCCTGGGTGCGCACCATTCCCATACCTGAAATCTTCTCACTATTTTCAAAGTCAGATGTCAATTCTGACATCCGACCCTGGGTTCATTTAAGGCCAGACAATGTTATAAGTGAAATTTCCTGTTATCAACTTTTAGCCGTAAAAATATATTTCTCTGGTTTAAAACAATATCTATTTTGACATGAAATAAAATATGTATATTTATCTTCTCTATCTTAAATCCTTGAGTTATCTGGCATAACCCGGGAATACAAAGCTACCTCAGCATAGTTCTAACGCTCCTCAATGGAGGATTACATTACAATGAATCGGTTAATGAATCGTCCGCCCGGGCCTTTTGTGGTCAAGAGAGCTATCTGGCATTTTCCCTCGTCCGCTGCTCTAGTCACCCTAAAATATTGCTCTATATCCTGCACCCAACTTCTATAGCCACCATCACTTCTATTTTCTAACGACGCTATTCTTCTTAACAGCGCCTCCCCTCCTATGGAACTAGTAACCGACCCGACAGCCTTTTTTAATTCCACGATCAGTCCCTGGACGAAATGTAATTAACCGCAACTCCATTTTTTTTTTTAACTTCTATACAAAAGAACAAAATGGTATAAACTCAAAATTACAATTCCTTTTGTTATTTTTCGAAGGGAAAAAAAATATAAGCCAAACAAAAAAAGAAAAATTCTGAGCAAATATATCTGTGTGTGTGTGTGTGTGTTTTTGTTTGTTTTTTTTCAAGCAGAACACAAGGGGAACTAAATGCCACCTTATTTCTTTATTAGTGTGTTCTTCTGTCATCCACTGGCGCTTGTTTCCAATTTTCTACTTTTTCTTTCTTAGTTGAGTCTACTGTCCATTGGTTATTTTTTTTTTTTTTTCGTTGGGACCTCTTTGTTAGTTGTGAACCATTCGCCCATGTCCCCTTATTCTTTGAAAGAATAACTGGTCAAAACCAATGATATATTCTACTCTTCTCTTCGTTTAAAGAAAATGACACCACAAATTTTCTGAAAAAAATAAAATGTCTTTATTTCCTTTCCCAAAGCTGAATTCAGTTATTAGGACAACGGCGAGTTTTAAACGATGAGAGCATTAGTGCGACGTGGAATAGATGGGTAAAGGTTACGGTGTGTGAGCTCAAGACAGACACGTGTGTCGTAGTCGGCTGTCTCTCTTCTAACTGACCCAAGCGAGCTAAGTTGTTTGTTATTGTAACTCGTCCCGAAAACTCAGCTCGTATCAACAATTTTGAACTCTGAACCCATCACCATACATCCGGCATCTCGGTGACAGCTTTGCTTGTTGACTTCCCATGCAATGAACCTGTCACATATATATATATGTATATAGATATGTATATATCTATGTATGTATATACATGTACATATATACATGTACATATGTATGTATGTATATGCATGTACATATCTATGTATGTATATACATGTACATATGCATATATCTATGTATGTATATACATGCATATATCTATGTATGTATATACATGCATATATCTATGTATGTATATACATGTACATGTGTATATATCTATGTATGTATATACATGTACATATGTATGTATGTATATACATGTACATATGTATGTATATACATATGTATATACATACATATGTACATATCTATGTATGTATATATGTGTACATGTACATATCTATGTGTGTATATATATGTACATGTATGTGTATATATTTATGTGTGTATATATATTTATGTATATATGCATATATATCTCTATGTGTATATGTATGTATTTGTACATATGTATGCATATCTCTATGTATATATGTTCGTATATATTATATGTATATATATATATATATATATGTATATATGCATATATATCTCTATGTATATATTTGTATATATGTATGTATATATATATATGTAAAATTGGATTTTACTTGTACAAATGGAAATTCTTTTAACTTTCTTGAAGTTTTACATTTGGATTTTACCGTCACTGGATTTTTTATCTTCCACCAGACTATCCATTCATGTGTAATCACCTTTTTCTTTACTTTTTTGCTTCACTTTTTTTGTTCTCAAGTAAGATCTTTGACTTACTTGTTGTTTCATCAAATACTTCTGCATGCAAAATCCGATCCCGCATTTTGCTAATTCGTACCCTCTTATGAGAAGGAAAGTATTTCTTCGAAACGCCGCGGATTAAGGACTATCCATTTATCTAGTGTTTCCTTTTCAGATTAAATATGTTTTTAACTCATTTCAAAGTGTTTTTTAACATATTTTATTAACTGTTTGCTAATATATATATATATATATATATATGTGTGTGTATTGTGGCAGTAGGGTTTAGTTCCCTAGAAGTACATCCAATGAAACATGTGCCTCCTAAAAAAGTGCTCAATAAGTAAACAGAGTAGGTATATAAAATTTATACGAACATTGATGGCTACATATGTGCATAGATTGTTCTGAATCACCCGTGCTGGGGAGATTACGTATTCAGGCCAATAATTACCCTCGAAAACTGACATTTCAAGACCAAAACATTTTCTTATTTCGTTCACAAAGTTAGACTCTTGTCACCTTATATATGTGTGGGGGAGGATAAGTAAGGTCTTTGAACGCTCCATTCCTCACAGGCTTTTATCTTTCCATATCTTTACCATTTATTTTTTTCTTCCCTTTTATATTCTTTTTTTTTAGCTTTATCTATCTCATCTTTTGGTTTTGCATTATAAAATACTTGAGAATTGTCTCCCCTAGTCAGTGGTCAAAGACTATAGATATTTCAAATGGCCACCCATTGCGGATAAGCTGGCATTCTCAATTTACATACACACTCATTTTAGAAGTAAACATACACACACATATATATATATATATATATATATATATACTCAGGAGTGGATACACACCATTTGGTATATTTTACGTACACATAAGCACAGAAATATAAATAATAAATATAAAAATAATATAAAATCAAGAAAGCTACCAACCTCCGCATGCATGAATATATATAAATACATGTATAAATATCTATACTTAGATATACCCACGTATATATATATATATAAAGACATACACATACACATTATGTACACATACAGTTATACATATTTACACTAAATGTAAATGCACATCCATATTATATACATAAATACCCATACACTCATTTATATCTATACACATACTTAACATAAATAGCCATATACACCCGAATATTATATACTACGTCTGTTATTATACTAATATTAATAAAACTGTCAATTGGGAACCTTAAAACCTGTACATCCTAATCGGATACACCTTTCGTGAAATTCAATTTATGCTGTTGGAATTTACGCGCTCTTCTTGATAAAGTGTCATCCAACCATCCAGAGCGCAGGACAGCGCTTGTCACTGCAGAGCTATGGAGACTCGTTATAGATATTGCTGCTCTGTCAGAGACCCGTCTCTCAGGAGAAGATCAAATGACAGAGGTATCATCAGGCTACACTCTCTTCTGGATTGGTAAACTGGAGGGTATCCGTAGAAATGGTGGAGTCGGTTTTGCGATTAAAACATCCTTGGTTGATACTATGGAATTTCCTTCCAATATCTGTGATCGCATCATGAAACTTCGTGTTCCTCTCTCACATAACAGATTCATCACTATTCTTTCGTTCTATGCACCAACCCTTCAAGTGAATGAAGATGACATCTTGTGTTTCTATGAGTCTCTGCGCTCTTTTGTTGCATCTACACCAATTAATGAAAAACTTGTTATTCTTGGTGATTTTAATGCCCATGTTGGGAAAGACTATGAGACCTGGAGTCCTCTTGACCGCTACGGTATCGGCACCATGAATGCTAATGGTCTTAAGCTACTAGAGTTGTGTTCAAAATTTAATCTTGCTATCTGTAACACTTTTTTTCGCCGTAAACTGAAGAACAAAACTACTTGGATACACCCACGTTCAAAGTATGGTCACCTAATTTACTTCATCATAACTCAAAAATGCGACCTTCGAGATGCATATACCATTGGTGTCATGAGCAGTGCTGAATGTGACACCAATCACAAGTTGGTGAGAGGAATGTTTAATTTACAAATCTGTAAGAAAGTTTGTCACAGTGGTGTTATGGTGCCTAGCCGTATTGATGTCGCCAAGTTAAAGTTGCCTGAAGTTCAAAAGGGTATGATGGAAAAGCTCAATAATCTTGCATTTGATGGTACATTGGTGAATTTTAAGACTCAGGTTTATTCTGCTGGTGCTGAAGTTCTTGGCTTCAAGAGGGATAAGAACAAGGACTGGTTTGACGACGACAATGTTGAAATTAATCAGTTGCTGATGAATAAACAGACAATTTATGAATCTTTACTTCATGAAGATCATTCTGATCATACAACTAATTTGTGACAATACAAAGAGGTAAAAGCCACATTGCAACGTGAGCTAAGAAAAATAAAAAATCAATGGCGGACAAATATAACGGAGGAGATCCAAAAGGCGTTTGACAGAAAAAATTCAAAGGAATTTTATGGACTCCTGCACCAAATATTTGGTCCTCCTACCTCTTCAATATCTCCCCTGATGTTGAAAGATGGTTCTGTTGTCATTAAGGATCCAGAAAATATCTTGAAAAGATGGCAAGAGCACTTTATTGATGTGTTTCACAATCCCTCAGCAGTAGATGCTGATGCAATTGATAGCCTACCACAATGTGATATCATATTCAGAATGGATCGTTTGCCTAATCTGGTTGAGGTGCAGCTTTCTATCACACAAATCAGCAGTGGCAAGGTGCCTGGTTTGGATGGTGTTCCAGTGGAGCTTCTTAATATTGGAGGTGCGAATATTGCTAATGCTATCCTTGGTTTTGTTGAGGAAATCTGGAAGGTACTCCTGTTCGACAGGATTGGATTGATGGTGTCTTGGTGACCCAGTTTAAAGGAAAGGGACAGAAGAATGTTTGTGACCACTACCGTGGGATTATGCTTTTGGAAGCTGTTGGAAAAGTTCTCGCACGACTTCTATTAAACAGGTTACTGGAGGATATTTGTCCTAATGCTATTCCGGAATCACAAAATGGCTTTAGGTCTGGCAGAGGAACTATGGATATGATTTTTTCAGCCCGGCAAGTCCAGGAAAAATGCATTGAACAACAGATGCCACTGTATCAAGTGTTTGTTGATTTAACCAAAGCATTTGACACGGTTAACAGGGATGTCATCTGGTTAATCTTAGAGAAAGTAGGGTGTCCTCCGACCTTTGTTTGAATATTCAAAAAACTGCACAAGGACATGAAAGCTCGAGTCTCGTTTAACGGAAAAATGTCTGATAAAATCCCTGTTGACAATGGTGTCAAACAAGGTGATATTTCTGCCCCTACTCCTTTCTCTATATATTTTGCTGCTCAATTGTTTCGAGATTGCGATAGAGGTGTCATGTTAAAGTTTTGAAGCACAGGTCGCATTTTTAATCTTAGAAGATTTAATGCCAGAACCAAGCTACATCATGTCTTCGTCAAGGAGTTACTGTATGCAGACGATGCTGTTTTTTGACACACACTGAGACTGATATGCGGCATATAATGGATAGATTTGCTGCCTTTGGTCTGAGGATCAGTCTGTCTAAAACAAAGGTGATGTTCACTCCTGCACCGGGCCAGTCATATGTGGAGCGAAACATCATGGTCTGTAGTACTAGACTGGGAGTAGTTGATTCATTTGTGTACCTTAGTAGTTCTCTTTTGAGGGGTGGCTGTCTCGACACTGAAATCCACAGGCGAATTCAGAAGGTATCTGTAGCTTTTGGAATGTTGGAGAATAGAGTGTTATCTGGTCGCGGCATCACAGACAGGACTAAGATCTGCATTTACAAGACCTGTGTGTTAACCACACTGTTGTATTCATCGGAGACATAGATATTGCATCAAAAGGCACATTAAATGGCTTGAACGATTTCATCAAAAATGCTTGAGATGTATCTTAAACATCAAGTGGCAAGCACAAGTACTTGACACTGAAGTCCTTGTGAGAGCATGTTGCTTTAGTGTTGAGATCCTTGTAATCAGATCTCACATGCGTTGGGTGGGCCACTTGGTTCGAATGAAAGATTGTAGGCTGCCAAAACATTTTTTGGGGGGAGCTGGAAAATGGCAAGCACCCTCAACACAAGCCTAGGAAGAGGTTCAGGGACTCTACAAAGAATAATTTGAAAATTTTACAAATCGACATCGACACATGGGAAGAACTTACTCTGCATAGGCCGGTGGCAAAAGCTTGTACGTCAAAATTGTGATGCTCTATAGAAAAGAAAGCAGGCCCACAGCAATCTGAAGCGAAAGATTCACCAAGGTTTAATTGATGGTTTTAACCATGAGACACAGAGCTGGAAATGTGACTGTTGTGAACGAGTGCTTTTGTCAAAAGCTGGCTACGTCAACCACTTTAAGTCACATAAAACTCCTGTTCAGGTCAACTTTGCACCTATTAGTCTGAACCAAACGATCTGTTTAACATGCAGTAAAGTTTGCAAGTCTACTTTTGGTTTCAGAAGATATTTGATTGTTCATAGGAATACCCTTCAACCTCCAGAAGAAGTCAACTTGATGGAAATTGCTCAATTTGTATGTCACATCTGCTTCAAGATTTGCAAATCTGCGGCGGGGGTGCAGAGTCATCTGAGATGCCATGGATGACAAGATTGGGAGAACTCAATGTGACGGCGCTCATCTGGAATGATGCAGCAGTGACCATATATATGTGTGTGTGTGTGTGTGTGTGTATATGTACGTATATATATGTATATACATATATATATGTATTTATATGTACGTATATGTATATATATATATATGTGTGTGTACGTATATGTATATATATGTGTACGTATATGTATATATATATATATGTACGTATATATATATATGTGTGTGTATATATATGCACGTATGTATGTATGCATATATTTTTATGTATATGTATGTGTATATATATATATATATATATATATATATATATTTACATCGTTTTTCATGCTTCAAAAAAACCTTTATTTATTTATTTTTTCTTACATAGAGGTCACCACTTATCAAGGCCCAGAGGCCGCTCGGAAATAAAGGTAACTGCGTGTACAGTAATCAATGGGATAGTATCGTACTAATCGTTAGTATTGGAGATTTGATAAAGTGTCTTACTTAAGGAGGCGGTTCATCAGGAATTTGTTTGTTAGACTTGTTGGCATCCAAGTTGTAGTCAGGTGGGAAACAAGCAAACAGAAGAGAGTTCCACATGCATGCATTTCTAAGAAAGCAGCTTTGTTCATGGAATCTACGTTTTGATAAAGGGAGTTGTTTTCAGCTAGACAGGTGTTTTTCATGAAAGATTGGCGAGGGGGATCAGAGATTGGAGCTCGGATGAGCACTTGCTATGGAAATAACAATAAAACACAGACAGGCTCGCAACGTCTCTTCTGTGGGAGAGAGGTTGCAGGGAAAAGAAAAGAGCATCACCCACTAACCACAAAGTCTTATTTGTACTCTACAAGGCAGGATAGGCTGTTTTTAGCAGCTCCAGCCCAGATGTGGCAGCAGTAGTCCATCCTTTGACGTACTTGCCTTTTATATAGATAAAGAATTGCATCAGTAGTGAGATATCTTCTGGATCGGTAGAAGGATCCTACTATTTTCCCAGCAACCTGGGCAACAGATTTGATTTACGTGTTCCATTTCAGATCAGGAGTAAAGGTCAAACCCAGAAGCTTGTCAAAACATGGAGCCTCTCCAAGACAAGAGCCGTTCATTTCAATTAATGCCTGAAGACGAGAGCCATTCATTTCAATTGATGCCAAATGTGGATCAGAATGTTGATGATGTAAAGATAGGAGCTTGGTTTTAGATGCATTAAAAGTAACCAGCCACATCTTCCCCCACTGTACTGCACACTCAAGATCAGAGGAGAGAGAATCAGTGAGAACTTTGTCATTTACGGTCTTTGATGTGTTGCCATAGATGGTTGTGTCATCAGCATAGATGTCAACGAATGATTTAAGCATGTGTTTTGGGAGATTATTGATGTAGATCAGGAAGTGAGTTGGGCCCAGGATGGACCCCTGAGGGACTCCATCATTAATACTGTGGGCCTCTGATTTTTGCCCATCAACCACTACTCTTATGAGCCTATCAGAGAGAAATGATTTAATGATTGAGAAAACATTTCCAGTTATACCATAGTTGGAAATCTTGTGAAGTAGGCTTTTATGCCATACCTTATCAAAGGCCTTTGATATGTCAAGAGCAATTGCCCTAGAAAGGAAGCCTTTGTCGAGAGATTCGCTAATCCTATGAGATATAACCGTAAGCACATCTGCTGTAGGTCTAACAGAACGGAAACCATATTGCATGTCACTAAGAAGGTTATTTCTGCTGAGGTGGTTGACTACTTCTTTATTTAATATGGATTCCAGCAGCTTACTAATGACACACAAGAGACTTATTGGTCTGTACTGAGAGGGAGATGACTTATCACCAGTATTCTTAAATACAGGGCATACTGATGAGGTTTTCCAGGATGTTGGGAAGCACTTCTCCTTAAGGCAATTCTTATTACATTTCATTTTTATTTTAACTGATACAACGGAGTTGTTGGAGGATCCCAGGGGAGATAGAATGGAACTGGGAAAGTTGTGAGAAAAAGGTTTAGAAGGCTTGCATACTGACCAGTAGTATTGGGCATATGGGTGGGTTCGTGAACAATCTGAGTGAGGTCATAGGCAATGGCAAAATCATGACAAAACCTTCCCTCGTCATCTGTCTTATTTGAGTTGGTCAGCCATTCCATGTTATGGACATTGAAGTCACCGCAAATGTGAATGTTAGCCGAAGGATGAGCAGACAGGATGTGGTCAATTTTCTCATATATACTCTTAAAGTCTGTTGTGGCAAATATAAATGCGGTGGTGTAAGCAAGTGCAACCCGGAAGCACATATAAGGTAAATTAGGGTCTTCTCTGGAGATATCCCTACCACACGGAAAGCCATCTTTGATGTAGGCACATATTCCATGATCCATGGCGATCTTGGGGGTCAGATTTAGATGTTAAGTTAGAGTATCCATTAATTATGAACTCGTCTATGTTGGATTGTGTAGTGGACTTTCGGTCAGCGTTCAAGTTGTGGATAACTTGACAAAGACTAAAGTTACTTCTCATGAAAGAGGAGAACTATTTATGGCACAATGGGAGATTCCATTGTGCACACATGGGCCAGTCTATTCCTTGGATTGTGATTGGCTGAATCACCTGATTGGATATGCTTGTACATAAATACAAGCCTTCAGTCCAGCTCAATCTGGTGTCTGTATTGTGCATAAGCTGGATCCTTGGTAAGTGTTGCTGCTATTATTATTATTGTTGTTGTTGTTGTGTGTTATTGACTAACACAGTTCTTTTGATTATTCTACATCTCCCCTCTTCTCCCCCCCACGAGTAGGCTGGGTTGTGTGAGAGGTGTATCTCTCTTTTAGGCCTAGTTTGTTGTGTGGTTGTAACCTAGAAAGAGCTCGGGGAATCCTTGATCGAAAGCGTGGGGATATATGTGTGGTTTGTTGTTGGGGTTTGGTTGCTGTGTATGTGCTGTTACAGAGAGATAGTGGGAGATGCAAGAATGTAGTATCGCTTGAGGGAATTGTTGGTCCTAGTGCTGCACTTGGTATTGGGGTTGGTGCAGGCTTAAGTTCGCATTTTCTGAGGAAACGGCGATTCCTAAGTGTGATCCTTCCGGATCCGTTAACCCTGATTCGGTATTGTCGATCTGGTAGGGAACTGATGATTTTGCCCGTTGTGTTCCATCTGCGATTGACTGGATTTTGGATGGCTACAGTGTCACCAGCTTGTAACGGTGGAAGGTTGTGGGTATATTTATTGTATCTTTCTACTATTTTTGCATTGCGGTGGTGGAGCATTTCCTCGCGATGTTGTGCCGCTGACACCCATTCAGGATGAGGCTTGTAGAGGATTGGCTGTGAAGGGATGGAGTTACGTAGTCGACGGTGAAGTAATAATTGAGTCGGTGATAGGTTAATGCTTTGGATTGGGGATACGCAACAGAAGATAATCTGTGCCTAACACACCATGTTTTCAGAAATTCTTGGAACGTGCTGGAAGTGAAAGGTGGGCCGCCATCGGTGCTGAGTTCTTCTGGGGCACCATATGTTTGGAACAGTTGTCGGCATATGGACATCAATTTGGTTGTAGTAGTGTGACCTGATTCTAGGCGGTATAAAATTAGCCAACCAGTTAGCCTATCTGCGCAGGCAAGGTATGTGTGATCTCCAATATAAAAAATATCCATGACGATTTGTTGGAATGGCCACTCTGGGGATCGTGTTAGAATGATAGGCTCCCTTGGTTGACTAGGTGCGATGGTTGAGCATACCATGCAATTCGCCCTAATACTGCGGATTGATGCATCCATCCCTGGCCAGTACACCGATTCGTTGGCACGTGCTTTCATGCCGACTACTCCTTGGTGTGCAGAATGCAGGCAGTGTAGGACCTTTTTTCGTTGTGTTTTGGGGATGACGATCCTTCGATCCAACAATACTAGACCATTGTCAGTGCTAAGGCGGTGCCTCACCTCCCAATACTCACGGATTTCGGGCGCAGTGAGATTACGTGTTTTTGGGAAGCCTTGCTGTATTGTGTCTATTAATTTGTTATATTGTTGATCGCCACGACCTGCTGAACGAATTAGGTCTGGTGATATCATGGCTATATTACTGCTGTCTGCAAATGTTGCTATTAAGGCTGTTGACTCTGTTATGTTGCTTATGTTGTTCGACTCCAATATATCCATTTGAGAGGGTTTTGTTGGAAATACATCGAGGAGGGCTTGCACCATCGCCACTGGGTGGCGGGAAACTGCATCAGGGCCTCTGTGCCACTTCCCAGGGCAATGCTGTATGGTAAATCTGTATCTCAGGGTCTTTTCCTTTAGTCTAAAGAGCCGGAGGTTTTGGATCTTGCTCAGATCACGATCGCCAAATATCCCCGTCAGAGGTTCATGGTCTGTGACCACTATGATGTTTGGAGAACCCATGACGAACATACGGCATTTCTCCAATGCCCATGCTATTGCTGCTGCCTCACCCTCTATTGGTGCGTATCTGCGCTCAGCATCCGTGCAAAATCTGCTGCTGGCATATATCAGATGCCAACCTTCGGAACAGCAGATTGGGGCTTTTTCCATGGTACATTGGCAATGTTTTTGTAGGAGTAGGAAACCCATTCCTTCTTTGCTCCAATCTGGAGCAAGGCAAGTTGCTCTGTCTTTGTCAAATGTTGCTACCCCCTTCTGGACTAGGTGAATTATAACTCGCTTGGAATCTTTGAATGCGTCTTCAAGGTTTTGATTCCAAGCAAATTTGGAGTTTTGTTTGACGAGGTCCTGAAAAGGCACCATAACTGGACCCAGTGAATATGCCCAGGCTACTTGGTTGACAAGCCCAAACCATGATCTGGCATCAGTAATTGTCCTTGGGACTGTAAAATCCTGTATCACTTGTATCATGGACTCAGAAGGGGTCACTCCTGAAGAAGTTATCTGGAGGCCTCCAAATTGTACGACATCCTGACAGAATTGGAATTTGTCGGTGTTGAGCACAATTCCATTCTTAGCACATTGGAGCAGAAAATCGAAGGTATGATAAAAGGCTCCCTCAATGCTAGAGTCATATAGCAGGGTATCGTCTGCTAAAGGGTTTGGAAAATGTTTGTGCAATATTCCCACATCGATGCAGGCTGCTCTGCTGAGATAAAGCCGTTGTATGCCCTTGCATATGTAGAGGGCTTGTTTAGTTGTTTTCCCTCTGACCACAAACTCAACTGGTAGCCAACCCTGACACATGAGTGTGAAACCTCCAACTGTTCGTATGATCTTTCTTGATTGGACAAGACTAATCTCTGTGAGGCCCATTTTGATTAAATGCTTTGGTCCCCCAAGACAAATGGCGGCACCACTGTCGGGAAAAACCTTTAGCGTTGTACTACAACTCCTAGGGATATTGACAGCTTGTCTGGGATCTGGTTTTGGTGAGAATGGGATTACTGATGCATTTATTTCAGTTAACCGATCACCTTCTGTAGTCATAATGGTGCCCCTCATTTGATCGAATGTGATATGGGCCATGAGTGTATTCATGGGAGCTTCTTGGTCTTCAAAACTTTTTATCTCTGCCGGGCGATATTTCTTTGTCCGGCACACTGCTGAGAAATGGTTAAGTTTCCCACAAGTGTTGCACATTTGATTCCATGCCGGACATGTTAAATGGCGGGCACTTGTCCTTGGAGTACCGTGTTGGTGACTACCGCAACCTATGCAGGTTTGACGGGGCTCCTTATCAGCAATGTTATCGTTGTGAGTAGCAGTAGAGCTAGTGCGAATATTGCCTCTGCTAGTCCGTACAGCACTGTTTTTTTTTTTTTGCGATACATTGACATCCGGACTGTAGCTATGTCTGAGGTATCAGTCATTGTGGTTTGGTCCCGTAGTGCAGACTCAAATGCCTCAGCATGACAAATATTTTGGTTGAGAGTTTTTAGCAACCCGGCTTTTGCCAGTAGATCGGTCTGAAGCGTATCATTCGATATCCCTTTGATAAATTGGTCCTTGATGTAAATGTTGGACAGGTCGTGATCGCAGTTGGGGCATGAGAAATTACAGTCTATGGCCATGGACCTAAGACGAACAAGGTATTGTTGGATGGGTTCATCTTCATGCTGTGATATAGATGCAAATGTCATCCGATGGACCATGGGATTTGATTTTTGAGTTACCAATGCTTCTGTCATCTCTAGCAGCTTGTCTGGGTTGGTGGTGAAGAACTTAGGGTACGTATTTATGATTGCGTTTTGAACGGATTCATCAGCACAACTGTATAACTGGGTATTGGCCTGAGAAGTTGGCATGTCCGTTATTCTGGTGAATACTTCCCAGTCAATCCGAAATTTCTGAATTGTTGAGGGGTCATTTCGAGATGAAGTTGGGGAGGCCTGGCAGCTGGTGCCTTAGCATAGGTGGTCTGGGTAGCGGGCTCCTTGGCTTGTCGAAGGATAGACAGAGCTTCTCCCATTGTTGTGATTCCCAATTCTCTTAGCATGGCTCGATCCATTACTTGAAGGTTTTCTTTCCTCAGTTTTTCCTTCACAAAAGTTGCAGCGTAGCTCTTGGCGGAATCGACAGCAATGCCTGCTTTGAGGAAATAGTCTTCCCAATCTTCTGTCTCAAATCCTGTTCGTAGCGCCATGTTGGATTGTGTAGTGGACTTTCGGTCAGCGTTCAAGTTGTGGATAACTTGACAAAGACTAAAGTTACTTCTCATGAAAGAGGAGAACTATTTATGGCACAATGGGAGATTCCATTGTGCACACATGGGCCAGTCTATTCCTTGGATTGTGATTGGCTGAATCACCTGATTGGATATGCTTGTACATAAATACAAGCCTTCAGTCCAGCTCAATCTGGTGTCTGTATTGTGCATAAGCTGGATCCTTGGTAAGTGTTGCTGCTATTATTATTATTGTTGTTGTTGTTGTGTGTTATTGACTAACACAGTTCTTTTGATTATTCTACAGTCTAGGGAAGTGGTCAGCCCATTTCACTTAGAAAAAATATGTCTGGTTTCATCTCATGTAACGTAGACCCCTGACGTTGGAGAAGGAGATATCGTAGTAGGGGTCTACATTGGAGAATGGGGTTCTACGTTTATTCGTCTTGTTTGGGGGGGGAGATATTTCATGTTGAGGTTTTGGAATTTGTGGAACAGGTCGCCAGACTTGGTTAGAGTAGTCCAGAGAGGGAAAGTAAGAAAGAAAAAGGCAGGTTTTTTTTTGTTGTTGTTTTTTGTAGCACATGATAAGATAAAGTCTTAAATCATTATATAAATATTCATATATGTACATGTATACATACGTATATATATGTATATAGATATATATGTATATTCATATATATATATATATACATACATATATATATATATATATATTAAGTAATGTGATTTATAATTTAAAAATTTAAAAAAAATTTTTAAATTTAAAAATCAAAATTTAATTAAATAAAAAATCAGTTTCATAAGAAGGAACAACAACAAAGTCAATTATCTGTACGATCGTTTCGGAAATCCGTGCTTTTTATTTGTGGTATACATGAAGTCACGTAGAACAATTATACATAGTTTTTTTCGTAAGCACGGTCTCCTCATCAGCAAATTTAGGAGGGTTTCTATTGAATTGAAAAGACACCAAAAATAAACCTAGCATTAAAAGTAAGGCAGATGAATCTGAAAAATTGAAGTAAAAGGTTTGGATTTAAAATTTATAAGAAAATTGGTATAGGTTAGAGATAGAAATGAGTAGAAAAAATATATATTTTTTTGAATTTACATAATAAATTTGATTTAAAAATATATAGATATATAATTACCTTTTGGTTTTTCTTTTTTTGAAATCAGGAACTGTATTTAAAGTAGTCATTTAGATGTTTGCTATAGCTTTTTATTTTATTGAATGATGAATTTTAAAAGGGCGACGCTCGTGCAGTAAATTGTTTCCGTTAGCGTATTTTGATTTAAAGACGCTACAGTTAATATCTATAGAGAGAGAGAGTATTTATTTTGCAAGTTTTTAAGGGGAGATAATTGTCATGGCTTTATTTATTATTTGATTTACGAGTCTAAGGGTGGTAATTGGTTTAACTTAATTTATTAAAAAAAAAAAAAAAAAAAAAATCTATTTTTACTAATGAGTAATTTTTAATGATTTAAGGTGGTTTATATTTATTAAATTTAAACCAACGTTTATGATTACATGATAGAAGCTCGTGTCTTGAATTTACTAGTTTGGTTGTGCTTTTTATATCTTCATATTTTAAAATTTTTAGGGTTTCTTTTGTACATAATGTACAAAATTTATCTCCTGGTTTATATGATTTGCAAGTCTCAATTATTTGCCATTTTAAGTTGAAAGAAATATTGCTATTTTTTAGTTGCCAAATATAGTTGGATAGAGTAGTTTGGTTTGATAGAGAGTTATTTTTATATATTATTATTTTATTAGTTTTTTTTAAAAGAATGTTTGTGCGTTGAAATTCTATGTTTTATTGGGCCAGATGTGGAACCAATATATATTACCTCTTGATTATTATCCGTTAGGTCTATTGTTGGATTATAATGTGGTGGGTTGGTTAATAATTGATCGGTAGATTGATTTAAGTTGGTGCTATTATTTAATCTGGTAGTTGAGTTATGGCTGTTGATAGGTTCTTGTATATTTGGAGTTTTTGATACTGTGCAGCTATAGATAACATTTTTAATTTTACATGAGCCTTGTAGGGGACATTTATTTTTTCTTCTACAGTTACAGTCCGATGTATTTTGTATAGTTGCATTTTGTAGTTTATTAATTTTATTATTATTAGAGCTAATTATTTTCTGATGAAGGTTAGGCATAGTAGAGTAAGAGACTTTAATTGTGTTCTTATTGAAAATCTTATTATATCTATGGGGGGCTTTAAAGTTCTTATCTAATATTTTAAAAAATTCTCTAGCTATGTTTGTTTCTAGGTTTTTGGAATACGGGGGGTTGAACCATAGGATCTCCTTGTGTCTATTCTTACGTTTGCGGGTTTTAGTTTGTTGTTTATTTATATTATTATCTAATATTTGTAGTTTGGTTTTATCTTTTTTTGTCTCCTGGTTATTTTTCTTAACTCGTATACGGGAAGACATTGCTATATTATATGTTATTACGCTCTTAATAGGTTTATTTTTAATGCAGTTTATGTTTCTATCATTTTCATTTATGAATTTAATTTGTGAATTATATCCAGAGTTTTTAAGGGCTTCATTATAGTATTTTTCATTTTTGGTAAATATTGATTTAGTAGAAGACAGTCTAGAAATTCTTAGAGCGATATTGGGAACTATTGATTTTAATATTGATTTAGGGTGGTTTGATTGATTGTGGACATATAGAAGTGATTGGTTAGGTTTATGGTATGGTTCAAAGGTAGAATTTTCAAGATTTAAGGTTATGTCTAAGAAATTAACAATTTTTTTATTAGGGTCGATTTTTATACTAAGTCCATAATTTTTAAATAATTTATGTAGAGCTTTAATTGCATTTTCATAATTTTTATTAGTAGAATTCGTTATGAAAAGTGCATCATCTCTATATAGCCCTCCTTCAAGTTTGAATTGTTTATGGAGTATACAATGTATTTCATTTAAAAGGAAAAGGCCAACTAGATCAGTGACCTGAGTCGAGTCCGTCGATCCCATTAAAATGTTGAAGTGGTTAGGGGTATTTTTCCTGGTGCAATATTTATTATCAAATGTTATTAAAGACTGTCTAGCTATAAGTATTAGTTTAGTTTCGTCTTGAGTTATATTAGTTAATTTTCGTGCCATTAATAGAGATTTATTAAGTAGGATAGGTGATATAGATTGGTAATATGATTCAATGTCAAAAGAAAGAAATTTAATATTATTTTTATTTTGAATATTAGAAAACCAGTCGATTACTTGGTTTGAAGATTGCCATAGTGGGTATTTTATTATGGATTTAATTTTGGGGATAATTCTATCTAATATGTTTTTACTAACCAGTCCTATATCTGATTTCGAGGGGCAAATGAGTCTAATAGTAGGGTTGATATTGAAGCTGTGTTTGTGGTCTTTTAAAGTAAATCTCGGGGTACCTGGTACCGTTATTTCTGTGTATTTATCTATTTTAAGTTTAGTTAAAATGTTTTTTGCATCATTATTTATTTTATTTAGTGCTGATTTATTAGTGGTTTTATAATTTTTATTAAGTTCTTTATATATTAGATTTTTATATTGTATATAGTCCATTGTGTAGAAATTTCCAGTTTTATCTGCCGGTACTATGAGTTTATTTTGGTGGCTTGTAGAAATAGATTTTGAAAATTTATTTATTTTTTTAAGTGTTGGAGTGATATATTTTTTATTTTTCTTAAATTTAATATTTTTAATCAGGTTGATTAAGTCATTTTCAAAATTTTCAGTGTCTATGTTTCTCTTAGGGTTTTTGTATGTTTTTAGTCTGTAGTATTTCGCTGCTTTTCTTTCTTCATTGTCTTGTCTGAGGATGGTTTCTTTTATTTCTCCAGGTTGGTGGTGTATTGGTTCTGTGGTTTCACTTTGGTAATTATCAAAATGGTAGGCTTTCCATCTCAAGTTCCTTATAAATGTATTTATACTTGTAATTAAGCTATATATATATATATATATGATAAACATATACATCTGTATATTCATATATATAATGATTATTTAAAAAATAAAAAATGAAAATAAAGGCCAGCTAACCCGGTTTCGATCCTCGCTCAACAGAGCCAAATCGAGGACAATACGATTAAAAAAAATAAAATAAATAAAGTCATGAATATGGCAAGGGAAAGGAGAAAAAAAAAATATCAAAAATAAACAGGGGAAACAAAATTACATAGAGACCAAATTAAGTCCGAGAGGATTTTCTTTTTGCTTGCAAAGAGAAGGTCTCATCAACTTAATATAAATAGTCTCTAGAATTTTTAAATGATATGGAGAGTGCGACCTGCTCCAAATAGTGAACATGTCAACACTGAAATTCATGGCACATGCATGGTTATTTATAAAGTGGTCGCAAATCGCAGAACAATTAGTGAACATGCCGACACTGAAATTCTTAAATTTGTGCTTGAGCAACAAAGTTTGTCCCACTTTTATTTTATTTAAAATAGAACGGACTAAATTACATCCTGGACAAAAAATTGAAAATGATTTCATTTCCAATTTTTTGTCAAAGCTTTCTTGTGATATAGCACGGTTAAATAATAAATATCATGAATTGTGGAGAAGTTCGGTTGGCAGTTTGTCGTTTTTCGACAAAATTAGATTTTCCAGATAAGTTGCAATCATTCATGAACGTAGCCTTTCTAGGTTATCGTTAAAAAATCAAAAGAATTTGCAACACTTAATCTTAAAAAAATATGGTTGCTCGTCGAACCCTAGTGTTACTCAGAACGTCCTAAATCTTTCTTCCGCGCAGTTGTCTGAGCTTGAATTTAACATTCTTTCGCATGGCTTGGACTTTTGTATTCCTCCCATACCCCCTAAGCGTGAAGAGATATATGCTGAATTTGAAGTCTTCTTTGCTCAAATAAAAATACTTCCTCCTGTTTCTGACTCTATGGTCAGTGATATTAAGGCGAAACTTAATGATGTTGCACATTCTTATGCTGGCACGCCTATTTCGTTTTGTGAAGCAAAATGGCGAAGTGAACATTATCGTACAATTAAAGTACTTCGTTATAATAAATCTTTAGTCATCACAAAACCCGATAAAGGTTCTGGCGTAGTCATAATGGATCATCAGGATTATGTCAATAAAATGATGACCATCCTTGGGGACACCTCTAAATTTGTTAAATTAGGTCCGGTAAATACTCATGATTCTACTATTTCTATCGAGACCAAGTTCCAAAAGCAACTTGTCAAATGGGTTAAAAGTGGTGTTCTTCCCACTTCCATTTCTAATTTAATTCGTCGCACGGGTTCCATCCGCCCCCGATTGTATGGTTTGCCTAAGACCCATAAAGAGGGGATACCGTTGAGACCCATACTATCGATGATTGGGTCCTGTCAACATAATTTAGCAAAATGGTTGACAAGTATTTTAGAACCTGTTTTGGAACGTTTCAGTTCATTTTGCATTAAAGACTCTTTTAGCTTTGCTAACTTTATGCAAAATTACACTCATTCAAATAAATGTATGTGTTCCTTTGATATTTCTAGTCTTTTTACATGCATTCCTTTGTTAGAGACGATTAATATTTGTGCTGACGCCTTATATCGAAGTAAACTTCCGATTCCTTCAATTCCAGAAAATATTTTTGTAGAATTTATGAAGTTCGCCACTATGTCGTTAGAATTTAGTTTTAACGATGTTATGTACAGACAGACAGATGGTGTGGCCATCGCTTCCCCATTGGGACCAGCGTTGGCTAATATTTTTGTGGGTTTTCATGAACAGAATCTATTGTCTGGTTTGCATAAACCAGACATTTATTTTCGTTACGTTGATGATACTTTTTGCTTATTTGACAACAAGACGAATGCGGATGCTTTTTTTGTGTCTCTTAATAATGTTCATCCAGCCCTTAAGTTTACGGTAGATAAAGAAATGAATTCTACTCTTCCATTCTTAGATGTACTTGTGTCTAAGACATCTTCGTGTTTTCTTACTTCGGTTTATCGTAAACCAACCTTTACGGGTCTCTATACTCGTTCGGACTCTTTTTGCCCTATAAACCAAAAATATAATTTGATTAAGACATTAACACATAGGGCCTTGATGATTTGTTCCAGGGTTAATCTGGATGATGAGTTGAAATTTATTACACGGACCCTCTGTAATAATGGTTACCCTTTTGATATTGTTAAAACTGTTATTAATAAGAAGGTTTTCAATTTCTATAAACTTAAAGTAATTACGGTTAATAGATGTCCTGTTTACCTACGTTTACCTTGGCTGGGCAACATTAGTGACCGTTTTGCCAAGCAAATTTCTGTGTCTGTACAACAGTGTTTTTTGCATTTAATCCTCGTGTTATTTTTTCAACCAGGCCTATGTTGCCGTCTATTCGCAAAGATGTTCTTCCCCCCCCCTAATAATTCTCTTATTTATTTATTTAAATGTAGTTGCAGTGCGCACTATGTTGGGCGAACATCACAAAGATTAGAGTTTCGTTTGAAACAGCATGTGCCTTCGAAAATTCGTTATGCAAATTTCTCGCAGTCGAATGTTTTGAATAATACGTATGGTTCTGCGATTTGCGACCACCTTATAAATAACCATGCATGTGCCACGAATTTCAGTGTCGACACGTTCATTATTTTGAGCAGGTCGCACTCTCCATATCATTTAAAAATTCTAGAGACTATTTATATTAAGTCGATGAGACCTTTTGTTTACAATAAAAAAGAAAATCCTCTCGGACTTAATTTGGTCTCTATGTAATTTTGTTTCCCCTGTTTATTTTTGATATTTTTTTTTTCTTTCCCATGACTTTATTTATTTTTTCTTAATCGTATTGTGCTCGATTTGGCTCTGTTGAGCAAGGATCGAAACTGGGTTAGCTGGCCTTTATTATAATTTTTTATTTTTTAAATAATCATTATG
This sequence comes from Euprymna scolopes, assembly GCF_053919585.1. Classification (NCBI taxonomy): domain Eukaryota; kingdom Metazoa; phylum Mollusca; class Cephalopoda; order Sepiida; family Sepiolidae; genus Euprymna; species Euprymna scolopes. Next base: position 68,693,976 of record NC_136517.1, on the reverse strand, counting down.
TATATTGGTCTATATGTAGCCATCATTAAATTCTGTACCCCTTGAAAGATTTTCATATATATATATATATGTATATACATATGTATATATTTATATATGTATATATTTATATATGTATATACATAGGTATATATTTATATATGTATATACATAGGTATATATTTATATATGTATATAGATATGTATATATATACATATATATGTATATACCTATGTATGTATATATGCATATATATGTATATGTATATATGCATATATATGTATATACATACGTATATATGTATGTATATATGCATATATATGTATATGTATATATGCATATATATGTATATACATACGTATATACGTATGTATATTCATATCTGTATGTATATTCATATCTGTATGTATATTCATATCTGTATGTATATTCATATATATGTATGTATATACATATATATATGTATATACATATATATGTATGTATATACATATATATGTATGTATATACATATATATGTATGTATATACATATATATGTATGTATATATATGTATATGTATGTATATTCATATATGTATGTATATATATGTATATTCATATATGTATGTATATATATGTATATGTATATATATTCATATATATATGTATATATGTATATGTATGTATATTCATATATATATGTATATATGTATATGTATGTATATTCATATATATATGTATATGTATGTATATTCATATATATATGTATATGTATGTATATTCATATATATATGTATATATATGTATATTCATATATATATGTATATATATGTATGTATATTCATATATATATGTATATGTATGTATATTCATATATATATGTATATATATGTATGTATATTCATATATATATGTATATATATGTATGTATATTCATATATATATGTATATATATGTATGTATATTCATATATATATGTATATATATGTATGTATATTCATATATATATGTATATATATGTATGTATATTCATATATATATGTATATATATGTATGTATATTCATATATATATGTATATATATGTATGTATATTCATATATATATATCTATATATATATGTATGTATATTCATATATATATATCTATATATATATGTATGTATATTCATATATATATGTATATATATATGTATGTATATTCATATATATATGTATATATATATGTATGTATATTCATATATATATGTATATATATATGTATGTATATTCATATATATATGTATATATATATGTATGTATATTCATATATATATGTATATATATATGTATGTATATTCATATATATATGTGTATATATTCATATATATATATATATATATATATATATATGTATATTCATATATATATATGTATATATATGTACGTATATTCATATATATATGCATATATATATGTACGTATATTCATATATATATATGTCTATATATATATGTATGTATATTCATATATATATATGTATATATATATGTATATTCATATATATATATGTATGTATATATATATGTATATTCATATATATATGTATGTATATATATATGTATATTCATATATATATATGTATGTATATATATATGTATATTCATATATATATATGTATGTATATTCATATATATATATGTATGTATATTCATATATATATATATATATATATATATATGTATATGTATAAATATTCATATTTGTTTGTGTATATGTGTATGTGTCTATATATATGTATATATATTTGTTCATGTATATATATGCATATATAAACTGTCAATCGCTTTATTGTAGATTAATAAAGCATCAATATTTTACTAATTATAATTCACAACAAAATTAAGATTATATCATCAAATGACTGCTTTAATGTTAGTTATTTGTAAAAATTCCATGTGACATTTACAAAGTTATGGCATTTTATTCTTTATCTAGGAATTTCCACTGTCCATCGCTTTATTGCAGGTCTCTTAAGATGTTGTTTTAGGGCAAAAAATACAATGTCTGATCTCGTGACGTTTACTTTTATTTATATTTTTCTTTCAAAGAATAATAAATAAAAGCATATTCCAGGTATGGGCGTCATATAAATTAATGATTTATCGACATACCCACTATTTTTTTAAATAACTTAAAATAACCTCTTGTCCCCCCGAGGAAGTCAATTGTTTGATCGTAAAAGGAGTTATGGCTCTAGCAACATCAACTATGTTCCTCCATAAGGCATCCTTTTAAGTAAATTGCTCTCCTCCCTCATAAACACCTCATTTTAATATTGACCAGAGATATTCAATGGGGTTAAGGTCTGGAGAACACGGTGGTCTGGTCATGAGTTTCCCCAGCGAATCCCATAGAGTCAAGAAAGGCTGCAGTCAATGGGATGGTGCATTGTCATGTATGAAAATCATCTGAAAGCGACGTGATAATTGTAGGTGATCTACTCACGTTGGCAAATGATTATCTAAAAAGGCCAAATAACTTATCCCCAATGATTTCCGCCCAAAACATGATGCCTCCACCTCCTTGTTGGCGATGAACTCTGTAATGGGTTGGAGTTCTGTTCGGATTTCAAACTTTGGTCTATCTATCCGGAGCGTCAAGAGTAGTATGGGCCTCATCTCTAAATAGGACCAATGTTGTTTGCTCAATCAACCGGGTAGCTTTCGGCGATGTGGGTTAATATGGAGTCAAACAGTTGTCTACCAAACTTTTGTCTCCACATAAAAGATGTGTCCAAAAGCTCTCAGTTGGTTCCGCATTCTCATTTATTGGGCTGCTTTGCTTCCTTCCACATCTGCTCCACATGATTTGTTGGTGACTGTGTTATGGGATCTACAAGATAAAGGCTGTGCACTGGCTGTTCACCGTTAAATAGTGATACCCCTCTCCTACCACTTTGCTGTAAGCTCTCCAACAGTCTGATACGACCATGGTCCCTGGCAGAATGTATAGTGGAAGGAGGGTTTCGACATTCTTATTTGGTATGTTAACCAAAAACCTTCCTTTTCGGCAGGGTCATATCCACCGAAGACCCAGACCGATGTTAGACGTCTGCCGACGTTGTGTTTCTGACGGTTGAAGACAGACTCGTCAATTCGACTGTATGGCCTCAGCTGGGAATTCCTGAGAAAGTAATCCCGGTATATATCTTGCAGGAAATTCTTCCAGTCCACAATTGTGTGGCATGACCGCAACCCACATTCACGCTGGAGATTCCTTGTTGACGCCATTCGAACGCCCTTAAGTAGATTACTTTGATAATATAGGCGGTCATCAGTCACAAATTGGCGAAGAATGTCCCAATTCTAATGAAGGTCCAACGGCGATATGTTGCACTGCGATATCTCCAGCTGAATACGTCTGTAAAGCTTGCTTTCTTGGCAAGTAAACATTTCTGGAGCACTCCTTTGTTTCTGCCACCAATTTTCTGTCCTGGCAAAACTTTATTATAGTCTCTGGAGTCTGGAACTGGTTCACTAGGTTAGTCAGATTCATTTTCACAATTACTGGTACTGTCAGCGTTTCTTGAAGTGTAATGCAGTTTTCTTTTTTTTTTTTATATATATATATATATACACTCTTCCACTTGATATCGAAATTCTCGTCTGCTGCAGTAATATTAGTTAATTATCTTTTATTCTATTAGTAATAACTAGGGCAAGAACAACAGCATATTCTTTTCATTGTTTGACTCTCAAGTATGTATCCGATGATATCTTATATGTTTTTATATAGAGTGATGTGGTTCTCGATTAACTGTTTAACTGTGTCAGATATATGCTAGAGAGTCAAAACAATGAAAAGAATATTCTGTTGTCATAGCCCTAATCACTTATCAAAACCAAAAACTACTCGGATGAATTGATTGTCAGTTGAATGATGAAGAATTAAATAATTTTTTGGAAAAAAAAATTGTGAAAGATTTCTCTCGATTTTTTTTATTTTGTATAATTTTCTGTAAATAATATTTGTTTTGATTTGTGAAATTCAATTTCACTAAGTGATTTACAGTAAAGAGGCATAACACCTGAGACTTGCCACTTTTAGCTAAGGAATTCAAAAGAAAGTAGTGCAAGGTGAAAATCACTTCCCTGTTCAACAATTTCTTCATCATAAGCAACAAATATAGATAAAATCATTAAGGAATTAACTACAACAAAATATTATAGATTTTAAATTAATGTATTTTATATAAAAAAATTTTTTTAATTATATTTTATAAATGTAATTTATAATCTATTTCGTATTTAAAACTATAGAAAAATATAATAATGTTAATAAACTAGGGAAATCACTTAGGATAGATAAATACTCACTTCCCCAAACCTTGAAAGATTTGGATTTTTAAAAAGTAATTTTTAAACGTATTTCGAAATTTTTAAACGTGATTCGATATAATTAAAAATATTTTTTTAAACTTTAAACGTATTTCTGGAAATTTTTAAACGTAATTCGATATAATTAAACGAATTTTTAAGTTTTTAACCGATACCAATACAGATTTTAAAGTTTTTTATACATAAGAAAAGTAATTTTAAAATTAATTTGGGTTTAAATTAAAATCGATTTATATAAGGAAATTTTTTTCGAAATTAGATCTTAAATTTAAATAATTCAAAGTTTAAAATTAGGTATTACATCATCCGATAAAAAAATAAAAATAAAACGAATATTGGCTGAAGAGAGCTTGATAAAGATACCTTAAACGGGCCTTATTATCGGGCTTGAAACCGACGGTACCAATGATCTGTCTCAACTAACAACTTTCTGTACACAATATATATATATATATATATATTATACGTATATATTTTATATACATATATATATATTTTATACGTATATATTTTATATATATATATTTTATATACATATATATATATTTTATATATATATATTTTATATATATATATTTTATATATATATTTTATACATATATATTTTATATATATATTTTATATATATATATATATTTTATATATATATATATATATTTTATATATATATCTATATCTATATATTTTATATATATATATTTTATATATATATCTATATCTATATATTTTATATATATATATATTTTATATATATATCTATA
>NC_136517.1:68681378-68686378 GCF_053919585.1 Euprymna scolopes | reverse complement strand
AGTCCATTCATTTGAGGGGTGTTGGATCCGTCCATTATATCACCTTCCTCCCAAGCTAAATTCTTCCCTAGAATTTCGCTTCACCATTTTTTTCTTTTTTGACTTTATCCAAAAAATTCAGTTCTTTTTCTTTTTCTTTCACTTCTCCTTAAAATTTGCGTTTGCGAATTTTTTGATTTTGGAGAGTGACTTGTATTTTCAGTTACTGGTGCTTCCTTTTTTGGAGGCTCTATGTGAAAAATGTCATACAGTACTTCCATCGGTACTTCATTGTTTTTAACTATTTCAATATATCGGGGTCTGGGTTGGTTTATATGTTTTTTGTGGGAAAATGTCTGACCTTTTATAATGTAGACCATTCTTCCAATTCTTTTTGAGATTATGCTTTCTTCCCAAAAACTCTTCCCTGCCCGATAATTGTTGAAAAAAACTTTATCCCCGTCCTTGTATATCTTGTATCGTACATTATCTTTTACACTTTTTTTTACTTTTGTACTCGGAATTAACCGGTCGAACACAGAGCGCACTTTTCTGACAAACATTATTTCCGCTGGGGATAAATTTGCATTTGTATTCGGATTAGGCGTTATCCTGTACACTGCTAAAAATTTCTGAAGACTTTTTTTTTGTTATCGTTCTTTTTTAACGCTCGTTTAAAAGTATCGACAAATCTTTCAGCTTGTCCGTTAGATCGAGGGCTAAAAGTTGGTGTTGTGATATGCTCTATGGCCAGTGACTCACAGTAGATCTTAAATTCTTGACCTTTGAACATGCTGCCATTATCACTAACAATTGTTTTTGGTACGCCAAAAACGCCCAAATACCTCGTTCAACGCCTTTATTGTGTTTGCCGCTGTAGGATGTTTGAATTTAAAAATTTCTGGCCATTTCGACATGCTATCTACTATTACCAGGTAATAATATCCTTTTAGAGGTCCTGCGTAATCTATATGGATCTGCGTCCATGGTATATCTGTTTTAGGCTAAGGTTGCGTCTTAGTGGGCGGCGCTTTTGCTGCTAGTTGGCAACCCTTACATAATTTTATAATTTTTTCTACGTCCTGATCCATTCCAGGCCAGTACATATATGCTCTCATTAATGCTTTCATTCTGGAGATTCCAGGATGTCCCATGTAGAATTCTTTTAAAATTCTCTTCTGTAATACTTGAGATATTACCACTCTATCTGCGTACATTAGAGTTTCATCGCACTTTGAAAATGGAAAAACTGTTAATCCTTTCCTCTTCTTTTCTTTTTGTCCCACTTGTTTTTTTTATCTTGTTAATGTATTCATCTGTTCTTGCTGCTTTCTTTATTTCCTCAAGTGTTACCGGAAGTTCCCTAACAGTATTTATTAATATATCTGTTAGTTCATTTTCTTCTTTTAGTGCAGCTATAACAGTTTCTTCAAGTAATTCAGTTTTATTTGGGATCAACCTGGACAAACCATCTGCGTGTGCAATTTTGCTGGAGGCTAGGTGTTTCATTTTAAAATTGTAGTTTAACAGAATCATGCTCCATCTTTGTAACCTATTAGCCGTATGAGTAGGAACTCCTTTTTTGGAACCAAAAATCGATAACAAAGGTTTGTGGTCCGTTTCCAAGATAAAAAATCTTCCATGGATGAACCTATGAAATTTCCTCATGGCGTATACAATTGCCAGACCTTCTTTTTCTATCTGACTATAATTTTTTTCTGCGGGTAGCAAAACCCTTGAGGCATGAATAATTGGTTTAGTCGATCCATCTTTGAGTCTGTGTAGTAGCACAGCACCTAAACCGTATTCGCTCGCATCTGCTGCTACAATTAATTCTTTTTTCGGATCGTAGTGAGCTAGTGCTAAATCCGATAACAGACATTTTTTAATCTTTAGGAATGCTTCATCACATTCTTTTGTCCAGAGCCATTTTTTATTCTTTTTCAATAATTCGTTTAAAGGTGCTCTTAGTTCATGCATATTTGGGATATAAGAATTATAATAATTTGCTTGTCCCAAAAATGACTGTAGCTGCACTATATTTTCTGGTCTATGCATGTTTTTGATTGCTTCAGTCCTATTAGGATTAGGTTTTCTACCATTTCGATCAATTACTTGTCCCAAATATTCAATTTTGTCCATCCCAAAATTACATTTTTCGAGAGCCACTTTCAATCCATAGTTTGATATTCTCTCGAATACTTTGCCAATGTGGATCTTATGCTCTTCCACATTTTTACTTCTTATAAGGATGTCATCTAGATAAGCCATAGCAAAATCATACCTGCTAGCATTGTATCCATAATTTGCTGGAACAAATTTGGGGCTACTTTTAAACCAAAAGGCAAACGTTTTAGTGAAAATAGTCCTTTATGGGTATTTAATGTCAGATACTTAGCACAATCTTCCTGGACTTTTACTTGCCAATACGCTTCAGACAAATCAATTTTTGTAAAAAAAATTCCTCCGCTTAACTTCGAAAAAATTTCCTCTGGGGTAGGAAGCGGGTAGTTATGCTCCTTGAGACAATCATTTAGACCTGTCGAAAAGTCCGCGCATACCCTGATTTATTATTTTTCTTCTTAACGTAAACCGTGGGTGAAGCCCATTCAGAGTAGTCCACTTTTTCTATTACTCCAATATCTTGAAGTCTCTTTAATTCTTTCTCTATAGTTTCTAATGCTGAATATGGAACCTTTCTTTTGGGTTTGAAAACTGGTTTAGCCTTGTCCTTTAGTTCAAATTTCACCTCCGTTTTCGTGCAGCAACCCAAACCTTCAGAGAATACCTCTTTAAAGTCTTTTTTTAATTCGTCAATAAACTTTCCTGGTAGTTTAGAATTTTCTAAACCCGCCAGACTTACTTTATTGCAAAATGAGCTTATGGGTTTTCCCCATAAATTAAAAAGAATCATTAAGTCTATACCGAACAAATTAGAATTTTTCCCCGGTCCGACATATAACTTGGTTTTCACAGCATTCTCCTTTAGAGACACATTGGTAAAAAATTCACCCTTAAATTTTAGTTTATTTCCAGACACACTTCTGGCAATTTTTTTTTTGTATTTTGTAACTTTGGAAACCCAATTTTCTTCCAAGTTACTTCGTCAATTATACTTATGTCGCTTCCCGTATCTAGAAGACAGTTCACATTACAGCCATTAATTTTAATTTCAATATATTTTCTTTTATCACACCTAGACTCATTTTTTGAACCAATGGTCTTTATTTCTGCTTTTCGGTATTTTCCTTTCCTGCATACCGTTGATTTATGGCCTTTTTTATTACATTTGTTACATATTTTGTATTTAAAGTAACAATCTTTAGTGAAGTGTTTTTTTCCCCCACATGTCTTACAGGATTTTTTGTGTGCACATTTCATCACCCTTTCCATTTTTTTTTCCATATTTTTTTCTTCTAAAATTTTTTCCTTCGATGCTTGTATTGTCCTGCTTTAAATTTAACAGTTTCTGACACTCTTCCGTAACTTTTGGTAACGTTATTTCTGTCTTGGTTCATAATAGATAATATCCTTGAACGAATATCCTTATCTTTAGAGGCTGTTAAACCTTGCACAAAGATTAGACTTTTTTTTTTTTTTTTTTTTTTTTTTTTTACAAAGGCGTCACCACATTATCAAGGCCCAGAGGCCACTCAAGGATAAGGGTTAAAGAGTGTACAGTAGAAATTGGTCAATATAGTAATCATTAGTAATGAAAATTTGGTAAATTTGATAACTTATATGGAACGGCTCATCAAGAACTTATTTACTTTAGACTTGAACACAACCATATTGTAGTCAGCCGGAAAGCAGGAAAACGGAAGACAATTCCACAGGCGTGCAGTTCTAAGAAAGAAGCTTTGTTCATGGAATCTACGTTTAGGTTTAGGCACAGATAAAGAGTGGGGGAAATTATTGATAGTGTTTACAGCTAGACAAGTGTTTCTTGTGAAAGTTTGGCGAGGGGGGACCATAGATTGAAGCTCAGTTGAACACTTTCCATGAAAATAACGATACATCAGAGACAAACTCGCAACATCTCTTCTGTGAGATAGAGGTTGCAAGGAGGAGAAAAGGACATCTCCTACGAGGCTACGAAGTCTATTTTGAACTCTATCAAGGCAGGACAAGTCCTTTCTAGCAGCTCCTGCCCAGATGTGGCAACAGTATTCCATCGTTGGACGTACCTGGCTCTTATATAGGTAGAGAATAGCATCAGCAGTGAGATATCTACTGGATCGATAGAAAGATCCCACCATTTTTCCAGCGGCCTTGGCAACAGATTTGATATACGTGTTCCATTTAAGATCAGGAGTAATGGTCAAGCCCAGAAGCTTGTCAAAACTTGAGGCAAACATATCCTCTTTGAGGTCTTTTAATTTAAAGGATTCACAATGAGCATTCACTTTCCCTGCATAAGTAATAAAATCTTCGTCCTCCTGCTTCGTGATATTTAAACATTTATAACGTGTATAGAATAGACTATCTCGTTCACTGAAAATGTTTGACAATATTTTTATTGTTTCACTAAAAGAAATCTCTTCAGGTTTCTTTGGCAGGATAAAATTCGTATACTTTGTATTTTCCTGAGATCCAAGTTTTTGAAGAAGAAGGATAATCTTCTCTTCGTCTGTCCAAGACTGACATCTCTTAGCAAAAATAATTTCGTATCTCCGAAAATATGCCGGAAAAGTTAACCCATTTGTCGGTTCGTATACAAATTCGGATAAAGAATTTGCTATTCCTTCAGGAGTGAAACGACAGTCTTTCTGCTGCGTTAAAATACTCTGTAGTATTTTGCTTTGCTTCAATTGTTGTTGCTGAAGTAATTCCATTTGCTTTTGTTGTGCAAACAATGCCGATTGCATAGTTCTAGTGAATTCCGCTCCATGTGAAAAAAAAATTTTTTTTTTTTTTTTTTTACAAAACCACACAATTAAACAAAAGATTAACTCATATGTCCTATAAATTCAATGAATTAAAAGCACAATGTCCTTCCGAAGAGAAAAAAAAAATACTTC